>NW_016814631.1:916853-978819 GCF_001698545.2 Rhinopithecus bieti
TAGATGAGCAGGAAGGTTTAGGTGATTTTGCAAAGTGATTTTTCAAGCACTTGACTGAAAGCTGCAGCCTTGAGGGACCTTGGAAAGAAAATTGCCTTACTGCCCTCCTCACCAAGAGTTACCCACTCCCCTCGTGTGGTAAAGAAGTGTTTCTGATTTATGGCCAGGTTCATTGGTGGGTCACTCTGGTGGAGCTTGTCCTAAGGATTTTAATTTGGATGGTGTAGCTAGTGAAGCCTCAGCACAGCTCCACGGATAAGGTTGTAACCAGCCTTCGATGACATGTCTTGTCTCTGATTCCCTTGAGCAAGCGTTATGCTTTGGTCTGTCAAATTGGTACCTTTGAATATTTCTATGACCTTGAAAATTAGAATAATTAAATTTCCTCTTGCACAGCGGGGTTTGATATGCGTAATTAACAACAGTCAGCATTCCCCAGAGACCACATTTTGAAAAACGTTGAGGGAGGAGAGACACAAACCTTCTTGAATGAAGGGATATGGACATTAGTTACATATGACTGTGGCAATATTTGGATGTTCCTTTTCATGTGACTGTAGATGTTTCCGTGAAATTTAGTAATGCACATTCCCTTTATTTACTTTTGGTATCGCCTATCATGTGAAACAGAGGAAAGTGAATAATTGGCAACTGGATAATGAGCAGGGACAAGATCTGAAAAGTCCTTTATAGGGGAGAAGGAAGTTAATTGTAGGCTACATTAACTTTGTTGCAGCAAAACCAATTTTTAGACCAGAGTAATTGTGTTTGTGCATTTTTGCATGTCATGTTCCCAAGCTATGATGGTGCCCCACACCAACTGGTCACATAGGAGTAGATGCCTAAACCAGTGCAATGCATGTTTTTCAGTCCTAGTCTTTTTAAAGACTTCTTCAAACAACTCTGATCCTTTATAGCACTATTTTCTCTGAAATTTTCTTTGGATCTTTATACATAGATAGGCAGACAGAGAGAGAGAGAGAGAGAGAGAGAGAGAGAGAGAGAGAGAGAGAGAACACAGTCCATTAGGATACAGTGCTGTCTAATGATTGGTCTTAGAAATTAACTGTTTACTTTCAGCCAATGGGAGTTAGAAGAACTAACTGTGGGTATACTCTCAGCCAGTGAGCATTAGTGTTCCACACTGTGACTGCTCCCTGCTGCTGAGCTCTCCCAATTAACTCTGGATTCTGGACTCTGATTCTGGCCTTTATTTCATGTTGTAGGAACTGATGTCAAAAAGTATGCAAGTGATAGTATCTAACTGTTTATAAAGATTAAGAAAGAGCATCATTCTTGTTGCAAAAATGTGGATTTTAAAGTAATTTTAGATAACTTCAAGGAAATGATCTAGTAATCCCGCAGTAGAGACCAACAGGCAATTAGAAATCAGTGGAGGTCCTTTGAAATTATGAAGGACATCGTAACGTCTTGCCACTGGGGAGGGATTGAGCAATAACTTAAGGGTGGTATTTGGTAGATAATATGGCAGAGAAGAAATTTCTGAAGAGCATAGAAAGGTTGTTAAAGTACTATAATGGGACCACATACCCTATAGGAATGGTGCTGTTGTGACCTTGTATACCATGATTCAATTAGTGATAAATGGAACAAATGAATATTCACTCTTTGATAGAAAAGACTAAAAGGTGAGTGGGAGAGTGATTAAGTGTATCAAAAACATCCATCACAGTGATCCTAATTTGGTATCCCTATTTTATTTGTTTATATTTTTTGAGACAGTGTCTTGCTCTGTCACCCAGGCTGGAGTGCAGTGGTGAGATCACAGCTCACTAAAGCCTTGACCTTCTTCCCGCAACCTGGTCTCAAGCAACCCTTCCACCTCTGCCTCCTGAATAGCTGGGACTGCAGGTGTGTGCTGCCATACCCAGCTAATTTTTGTATTTTTCATAGATATGGGCTTTTACCATGTTGCCCAGGCTGATCTTGAACTCCTGGGCTCAAGCAATTGGCCCACTACGGCCTCCCAAAGTGTTGGGAGTACAGATGTGACCCTCTACACCTAGCCTGATATCCCTGTTTTAATTACTGATTTCTACCCAACACCATTCATATCTTTGCTGATTACCTGGACTTCTCTCAAAAAAATAAGTCCGTATTGAAAGGATTTGAATGTTAAGAAAGTATCCAAAAGCTGTTGTCAGGACCCGGAGTCAGTGAATGAGTTATAGCAAGACAGATTATTACTCAGATGCTGCTTTGCTTCCTATTCACCAGTAAAACCAAATGAGGTCAGTTAAATGTTCATCATGTGCTGATACCAAGCTCACTGTACTTTAAGCCAAGTGAAATGGTTGATTCCTCTTTCTTTGAGTCTTTTCCTTGTTTTAGTCAGCTTTCCAAGTTCTTTGGCCCCAAATAGAAGATTATTTTTTTTGTACCTATCCAGATTTCAAATTAAGACTAGAACCATTTTCCAAATTTATTTTTTTTGTGAAAAAGAAAGAAAAGAATAAAAGTCATGTGGGATCAAATGAGTCTAAGAACCCATGACCACTTTATTTTTATCTTTGAGAATCAGATTACATATAAGCATAGTATAGCTCTGAGAAGTACTTGACTAAAGAAATGTACTTTATTTAAACTTAAGCTTTTACTAACTATATTCAACAAGATAAAATAACTTTTATTCGGGACTGTCTTGTTTTTGGCATTATTTTATTGCCTACCCCTCGTGTTTTCCCCCAAGTAACAACTGTTAATTGTCCAGGTGAAATGCAAAACTATCAAATAAATGTCCATATAAGAAAAATGCAATGTTGTACAACCATATATGACTTGTAGACCTCATGATCTAAATCAGTGCTGTCTAATAAATATATAATGCCAGCCACATATGTAAGTTTTTTTTTCAAGGGAATTCTTTTATTTTTTTTAAATGAAACATATTAGATACACATATTTTCAGGTTACAGCCACATATGTAATTGTAAATTTTCCAGTAAAAAAGACAAAAAAAGGTAAAAATAATTGTAATAAAATGTTCTATTTAACTCCCTATATCCAAATATTATTTCAACATATAATGAATATTAAAAGTTGTTAATAAGATACTTTATATTATTTGCCTACTAAGCCATGAAAATCCAGTGCAAACTTTACACTTATAGCACACCTCAATTTAGACTAGTTCCATTTCAAGAACTTGGTAGCCACACATGACTAGTGTCTACGATTTGGGATTATGCAGGTCCAGAGTAAGCTGCAATCCAAAAAGTATGCAAATGATAGCATCTGACTGTTCATGAAGATTAATAAAGAGTATCATTCTAGTTGCAAAAACATGGATTTTATAGTAATTATTCTTCCCAGGAGTATAGTGCAACCAGCTTGATCTGGTCCCAACAACATCATCTGGAATTAGGCCAGCCTCTGGAAATCATTTGGTAAAAGACATATAGGAACTCAACATTTATATGTCTTTGATTTTTCTGTTTTATCCCATTCTAGTGTCAAGTTTGCCCCCATGAGAAGTGAATATGATTGGTGGAAACCTTGATTACTTAATGGAAGTCAGCAGGAAGGGATTCAAAACCTCACTTAACTTTATCAAGATATATTTTAATTTTATTTATGGTAGGCCTTTGAGTTGACCTTCTGTGTTTTAGAACCCTGATGGGCATTTGGATGTGGCTGAAAAATATTGAGACTTATTAGATGGAACCACTGGATTGGACTTTGAAAGTCCAGTGAAATTTTAAATGCAGTATCGTTAGAGTAGACGTGTGTGCATGTGTTTATTAGGTAATAGATAATAAAAGTAATACTTAACATTTACCTTTTTTTTCACATGCCCAGCCCTATTTAATAGGCATCATCTATTTTAAACCTTACAATTCTATGAATTGCCTCATTATACAGATAAAGAAAATGAGGCTTAGGCAGCTTAGGGAAATTTGACTGAGGTCCCACAATTGTTAGCTTTATTCAGTGCCACAGCCCATATGCTTATAGAACAGGGAATTCCCATGTACTGTCTTTCCAAGAATCTGCAACCTTTGGGGATCAACTGAGATCAGGAAATCAGGATAGTAAGACTGTAGACTAACCACTGTGCAAGAATGTGTCCTCTGGGGGAATATCCCTGAATATTTTTGACACTAGAATGGTGTTCACATACTTTCCTCAATTCTATGAATGTGAAGATCATATAATTTCAATTTTAAAGATTGGGGGATAGTTTGAAATTCATCCTGGAGAATCAAGATTATTCTCTGGGTACGGCTTTAGTTATCCATGCCTTGCAATTTTAACATGATGACTCTCTCTGTTCCCAGAAATTGTGACTCTGACAAGCTCCTGCTGCAGTCACTTCATTAATCTTACTCTACCAGGACACCTGTTCACTACTGTGTGGTGTCAGCTGATATCATACGGTAATTATGTTGTTAATTCATGGACTGATGTTTTCCAGGCTGAAGCATGGCTTCTTACAGGTAGTGATCTGGGCAATCAAACTGAGCAGACAAGAAAAACACTGACAATCGTCTACTTCTACTAGCTTGGTTGTATGACATGACTTTGGGTGGAACAATGGCCATTTGTTGAATATGGTCTTTTTCATAGGGCTGCTACTCAGCAGAAATTCCCTTAGTTAAATGGTGATATAAAACACAAACTCTTGAGCAAAATTCAACTGGACCTGGATCCTAGCTCCACTCCTTACTTTTAGATCTTAAAGTTACTTACCCTTTTACTGTCCTTATTTACATGATGAGAATAATAAAAATGCCAATATCGGATGCAAACCAGTAGCCCAATAAACACACAATAAATGTTAATTTATATTATTATTATTATTTGGCAAACATGTATTGATGCCTAACTTTTACTTAGCAACATGGAAAAGCTTCTTAGAGAAAATGGTACTCTAGTTCAGCTTTCATAGATGAGACCAAATAAATAAGTAGAGATAAGATAGAAGGATGTTACAGATGGCAGAATATGTGATCTGTTGTGGCTTGGATTGTTGAACTCTGAGAATCTGCAATAGGATTTTTGCCTTTCAGTCTCATGTGATGTAATTTCTGAAGGACTTGGACTAGAATTTTGGCTTTACTACTTCTTAGCTGGGTGACTTGGGCAAGTTACTTGACTACTTGGTTTCTTCCAAAAGCACAGGTAATAATGGTACCTACTTCATAAGGTCTCTCCTAGGATTAAATAAGTGAAGCCTATCAAACACCTAAACCAGTGCCTGCTCCATGGTAAATGTTCAGGAGCAATTAGCTATTGTTTATACTACTATTACTTATGGAGGTTATAGTTTCACTGCGGAGGCCGACTTAGCACATGAAATAATAAGTGACCTATGATTCATTGTCACATGTATAACATGTAGTCAAGGACAGTAGTTTTCAACCATTTCACTAGTAAGAACCTCCTTATCATTCCCTCTTCCAGTGATTCTGTTAAAAAAATCATGCAAAACAGCACCACAGAAACTTTTGTTTTCCTATTATAAAAGCAGTGAATGGACATTGTAGACAAATTATAAAATATAGATGAACAAGGTGTGGTGGTCAAACCAGAACTACAATCACATTTCTCAGAGATAACAATTGCTAACACCTTGATATGTTAGCTTTTCATATCTTTGTGTGTGCATATATATATTTTTAAAAAATAGAATTATACTATTCATACTATTTTGTATTTAGTAAATTATGAATATTTGTATCTATTAATAAATGTTTCTCAGCCATTTCTTAATGATTAAATACTATTCCATTGGTGAATGCACTGTCATTCTTTCAAGCAGTCTACCGTGGCATGTGTAGGGGCTTCCATTTTTGGGCATGTATGCCATGGTGAACAGCGCTTGGATGAGACTGCCTTATGCCTGTATGACCACGGATACCTGGGTAAAGAGGATGTTCAGCTAGGAGGTAAGGGCTGAGGTGAACCTATTGTCCACTTCTGGGGCGGGAAAGAACATGGGCAAGGCAGTCCCAAGCAGTGAATCCAAGATTGGAGGGGAGACAGTATAAAATGTGATTTATGAGAGCACAGCCAAGGTAAGCCAGAAAGGGCCTGGAGGTCCTATGGATGAAGACCAGAAAGAGCCTCCAGTTAGCAGAAGAGGCCTTTTCTGGAACACCAGTCCCCTAAGCCACTCTTTAATCATGGTTCTATGAATTTCTGCCCTACGAGGTTAGAGAAGGGCCAAGAGCTCCTTGAGTTGGGGTAGTTAGAAAACCTCTCTGAAGCAGATGTTTTGGGTAATAAGTAAACATGAATAGGCAGAAATAAAATGGAAGCATGCTTCAGAAGGAAGAATTCCAGGTCTAATGTGGTATGGCTTGGGAACTGTGAGATCTGAGAAGGTGGCAGTGCAGTTGCAGGCTTGTGATCACACTGGGGAGCCTCTGGTAGCTGCCCATGAGTTTCTGTGCAAAGAGAGCCATGACTCATCTTTGTTAGCAGAAAAGTGGGGAAGAAAAACAAACCAACGAACATTAGTCGATATCCTGGCTTAAAAAAATCTATTGGCCGGGCGCGGTGGCTCAAGCCTGTAATCCCAGCACTTTGGGAGGCCGAGACGGGCGGATCACGAGGTCAGGAGATCGAGACCATCCTGGCTAACACGGTGAAACCCCATCTCCACCAAAATACAAAACTAGCTGGGTGAGGTGGCGGGCGCCTGTAGTCCCAGCTACTCAGGAGGCTGAGGCAGGAGAGTGGCGTAAACCCAGGAGGTGGAGCTTGCAGTGAGCTGAGATCTGGCCACTACACTCCAGTCCGGGCGACAGAGCGAGACTCCGCCTCAAAAAACAAAAACAAAAACAAAACAAAACAAAACAAAATCTATTAAAAATCACCATATCCAAATTAGCTTAATCGTCCAAAGACTGTATTTAATATACCCATACATGAAAGTAAATAAACTGAAATGTCTTAGACCACTGTGTCAGAATTATGCCAGCAGCTCTCCCGTCTCTTACCCAGCTGGTGGCTGAGAAGAAAGCATCATCTTCCTCTTTAAAGCCTACTGCTTGTGCCCAGAAGAAAACTTCTAGTTTTCCCTAACATATTGCCTATTGTTAGGTTATTTCCTTTTTTTTCATGCTATGGTAAACAGTGCTACGATGAGACTATGGTATTCCAGCTCAGTTGTTTTAAATATTTTATCTAATGGAATTTGATGATATTTTTACCCTGGAGACTTGCAGCAGTGGGCAGAACCACGCAGGGCTAACTGATAAATAATAAATATGATAATGCCCATTAATCTGTATTTGGAAGCAGTGTTTCCCTTGCTCTTTTCAGGTTTTGACATTTACTTGTAGTCTTTGCCCTGTATATGGAGGTTTATATACTTACACTTTCCATGGAAACATTTTCTTTAAATTTCCAGAACCTGTAACATATATTTTTCTCTACTATTAACCCAGTAGGGAAGAATGTTCATATTAGAATGAGGTCAAGCTTGTTTTCTGTAATTTGCCATGAAACTCTGAGAAATCTGGTGTTCTTATCTGCACCCCCTTATTTCTGCTGTTCCCCTTCCCAGTCACCAGCAGAGTGACCTTTCTTTATTTATATCTCTGACCTGCTCAGTTTCCATGGTGGTGTGGAGCATTGTGATTGTTTTAGAGATAAATGGCTTTTCATTGGCTTTTCCAATGACATTTTTACATGGTGAGCTTTCATAGCTTGTAATATACTATAGAGAAAAATGACAAGCAGCAGCACAATTTTGCTTGATCTTGGCCCTGAGCAGGCTGTGAGGAAGGGATGGAAGGGATGGGATGAGTCCTACAAACACCAGAGTCCTTGCTTTCTGATTTTGTGTCAGGGTTTTAATCCATTAACTTTGCTCAACAGAATTCACCAACTAGCATTGTACATGCCTTCCAGGGACCATGCACAGCCACTTGATAGCTGTTTGGTAAATTGGAACTTAGGCAAAATTTGCAACTACTTATTATAATGTGTTAAGAAAATTGATTATATTTCTCCATATCAAAAAAGATATTCACTGACAACTTTCAGATGCAATTATAATCCTTTACCCTTACTGCATCATGGCCTGCTGGGTGCAATGTTCATCTACCCTTTGGCAGTAGAAGGACCCTGTGAGAACACAGTCCATGAAGTGTGGATGCCTGAATGGTGCAGCCCTGGGCACATATGAGCACAGTGGGATGCCCAGCCTTCAATGTGCTCTGAGAGAGCATGCTGCCAGAGGGCTTTGGAATCCATTTCAGACATTTAGAGGACTTGGTGCATCCTCTTACCTGTGGGGAGTTCCAGTTGGCCATTGGAGCTGCTCCTGCAGTGCCCAGGAGGTGAGAAAGCATGGAGTGGTGGAAAGTGTGAAGGAGCAGCTTTCAGTGCCTGATTCCACTCCTTGGCAGCTTTGTAGCTTGGGTAAATCTCAAGGTATCTCTGGGCCTAACAGTCCTCTTCCACATTATGTTAATCGGCCTACTTGTGTACCTACCTTCCGGGTTATTGTCAGGTTCCGTTAAACAAACTCCTCTGGTTCTTCACAACTCTCTCCAACTTCACTGCCTATGCCTGGAAGAAGTATTTGATGATAGAATGAAAAAGCATTGCACAGATAATTTTGGTCAAACCTTTTCAATTTTGGAGCAGATGGGGTCTCATTCACTTCCTGCTCATTGGAGGGTAGTGCAAATGCCACAATTGCTTAATTGGGGGAACAGCCAACGGAGGTTTGATGTCATAATACATTCTATTGTGCCAATCATCAAACCCACATTTCCTTGGGGCCCAAAATAAGAATCTAGTTGTTGTAGGACATGTTGTATTTTTGCATTGTTTCAAATGCTGGTTAATCTTTAACTTTGCATGCCTTATATGCACGTCTGGAGCTCTTTCAAAGTATAATATTAAGCAAGAGAAGCTATGGTTAGTGTATGGCAAAAATAAAATAAGAAGAAGAAGAAAAGAAAAAAGAAAATGTTTTCCTTTGTTTTGTCTTTGGTCCAGGGTTTATTGCTGCCCGTGACCTATGGATTAGCCCGCTTTAAAAAGCAGCTGTTCTGTGTCTTCTTTTTTCCTCCAATGATGCCTGCCTTGGATATCGGGCATGGCTTAATGTTAGGTGATACTCTGTAAAGTGAGTTCTGGGAAATGGATTTCATATCTCTTTCAGAGGGTAGAGAAATGGAAGCATAAATATTGAATCCATGTATTAAAGAGAAGGTAGATAATTAAGCTCTTGTCTGGTCCCCGGCAGCTTGTTGATGTGTTTTTATTTTCTAGTGAATGAGTGATGTTCTTCAAAGAGAGGTGCCATCTGGGAAATCAGGTCTCTGCTGAAGCATAGCCATGATCCCTGCATTGCCATGTTCTGCACAGGTCCAGCTCTAACCCACAGGCGAGCGGCAGGGCTGGACTAATTACGCAGCTGTCAGAATCACACAAATGAATGGACTGGGAGTTCTGCTTTCTTGTCTGTGACAGTGTGTATTGGTTTGTATTTCACTTTTCTAACAGTGGTATTTTAACAGGCAAGAGAGCATTTATATGAAATTGAAAACTTTCTAAAAACAGTGTTAAGATGTGTATCTGTGCATGCTCACGGCCCAGTGATACAGAGCTTGCTACCAGCACAAAGCCACCATTGCTTATAAGACCAATAGATGAAATTTAGCATTCCACTGCGAGAGAGTGACCTTCATACCCTGCAGAAACATACTGACATGCACAACACATGCACCTAGTACCTCTACTCTCATTAGATAAATGTTATGGACGTTGTATAGCTGAACTATAATTATGTTGTAGATATGTAACGGGAAGCTTTTTGATATAGAATGTTTCTCCTTGAATAGGGGAGGAAACTCCCCTCCTGAATGAACCATCACCACTCCCCTACAGACGTGTAGTGAAATCATCCAGAAACCAAACAGAATATCCTTTTTTGTTGTTGTTGTTCTGAGCTATGTGAACTAGGAAAATGTTTGAAGGGCCATGCCATGCCTAGCCATATTGGAGTCCATGGCTAAAGGAAAAATCAGTAATACGGACTTTGTCTTTATGCAAAATTTTGATATTTGGTGTATCATGGGTTGCATTAATTTTGATTTTTTAAAAAGTTTGCATTAAGATATTACTTAATAGGTTTGAAATCTTTGGGCAACCACTTAAATTTTATATCCCTAGTCCCAGCCCTGTTGGGGGTCCCTTTGCATTTCTCTGTGGATGAGAGGAGAGAGATAAGGACTTCCCATGCTCTTTCTACTGCCTATCACACTCTCCCCTCCTCCCTGCCATGTCTGGTTATGGGATAGCAACTGAATCAGACATAGCCTTCATTCATGAAGTTAATGGTCTGGAAGTAATGATAGAGAGAATCAGATTAAACACATTTACAAAAATCAGAGTAAATACATTTATAAAAATTAGAGTTAACACATTTATAAATACATTTTTTTACAAAGGGAGATGGAAAAAAATGAACATCACAATGTTGAAAACAAGGGTGGGTATGGTGATGAAGAATCTTACTTGAGCAGTTAGAACAGCCACACAGATGAGCTGACATTTAAGTTCACACCTGATAAAAAGAAACCACAAGACAAGATGTGGGGAGAGACCTCCAAGTAGAGGACACTGTGTGAAGACCTAAAGTTAAAAAAAGATTGGCTGGTGTCAGCAGCAAGTGAGTGTTAAGTAGGGCAGGAGGTGAGGCACAGGGAAGAGGGCTAGAGTTAGAGGCAGGGACCAGATCACATACAGTCCTTGAAGGTTAATGTTAGATGTTAAAATAGGGGAATGATGGTGTTTAGAAGATATCTCTAAGGAAGTCTCTTTCACCCTCGCCTCCACTTGCTGTACCCACAGCAGCCTGTATCATGGTACTTATTGCAGTGTAGCAAATACTTCATTATATGTTTGAAGGTACTCCCACCCTTGATACTGCAGATAGCAATCTGCTGAAAAAGAGCTTGGGAGATCAGGAAAGCTCTTTGAAGTATCCATTGGGAATCTTAGGATCAGAATCTCATGCTCTGAATGCATGAGTATTTTAATATGGTGTACATTTTCTTCAGTTACTTCTCTGTCTCCTTGAAGAAAATACTGCCTCACCTCAGCTTTAAGGAATTATTATTTTGCTTTTTGAGGTTGTTTTATTTTGTTTTTTTCTAATTTTCTTTTAGGGGGTACATGTGCGATTTTGTCATATGAGTAAATTACGTGTTACGGGAGTTTGATGTACAGATTATTTCATCATCCAGGGAGGAAGCATAGTATCTGATAGGTAGTTTTTTCATCCTCACTCTCCTTCAACCCTCCACCCTTGAGTATGTCCTGGTATCTATTGTTCCCTTCTTTGTGTCCGTGTGTACTTGCCGTTTAGCTCCCACTTCTAAGTGAGAACATGTGGTGTTTGGTTTTCTGTTCCCGTGTTAATTTGCTTAGGATAATGGCCTCCAGCAAGCTTTAAAGAAATTTTATCTGAAGTGTTAAGGAGAATCCAGTATGCTGCTGTTTCAAGAATGGCAAAGGAAGGTAAAACCAAAGTGAGCAAAAAAAGGAAAGAGTGGAAGACCACCTAGAGAACTTCTTCCAAAGCAGAGTCTCCTTTGTTTCTTACTATCTGCTAAAACATAGGATGTCTTAGGCCTTGTTTTACCAAGATTTATTTCTTTGCTCATGCTGAAGAAATTCAATATCTTATTTATTAATTAGCTTTCCACTTCAACAACCTTATAGAGTGACAGATTTTCCTTTGTTGATGTTTTTCATTAAGAATTGTGTTTTAGGAATTGAAATTCCTACAAAATGTAAGAGGTTAATAAAAAAGTGTTTGTCTTATTCCCTGGCCAATAGAACTTCCAGTACTTCTTGTTCTCATGTCAGAGAGAAATTTCACTTTCCTGCAGTCAACTCGGTTGCCCACTGGCATTTTTTAAGCCTTTAATCCTCTCCTTCTGCAAACACACATTGGTGTCTGCTGTAGCTTGAGGACTGTGCAAAGAAACAAGATGCACAAGCCCCATATTCAGCGTGGAGCAGCCTGCTTCTTGATGGTGTATGGGGTGACAGCATCGTTTGATGTGCTTTGGAAGCATGGTAGAGTGAGAAGTTTATTTTGCTTCGCTATTACCTTCACAGAGGAGCAAATATTTGTAACCACACTCAAAAAATGTCTAATTATGTGTGATATTGACTAGTTTATGTACTGTTCCTTGACTATAATTGCTGGCATGCTCTAGTTTTACATCAGTCTTTTCTGAACAAGTGAGAGGCAGATATTCTTTAGCAAATTATTGAATCATTGATGTGTTTATTGGAGATAATGTAACCTAGTGTTTAGAGTTGCTGGTTCTGGAACAAGACTACCTGTCTACAAATTCCAGGTCTGCCAGCTGACAGTGTCTGTAACCTTGAGAAACATCCTGAAACCCTCCAAAGTTCATTTTTTTTTTTTTTTTTTGAGGTGGAGTTTCGCTCTGTCGCCCGGGCTGGAGTACTGTGGCCGGATCTCAGCTCACTGCAAGCTCCGCCTCCCAGGTTCACGCCATTCTCCTGCCTCAGCCTCCCGAGTAGCTGGGAGTACAGGCGCCCTCCACCTCGCCCGGCTAGTTTTTTGTATTTTTTTTTAGTAGAGACGGGGTTTCACCGTGTTAGCCAGGATGGTCTCGATCTCCTGACTTCGTGATCCGCCCGTCTTGGCCTCCCAAAGTGCTGGTATTACAGGCTTGAGCCACCGCGCCCGGCCCAAAGTTCATATTTCTTACCTGTAAAATGGTGTTGAATACCACTAGAATCTACATCATACAGTTTCTGTGAAAATAAAAATAAATGAAATAATCCTTGTAAAGCACTATTTAGTATAGTGACTAGCAATTAACAAACATCCAATCAATGGTACCTATTTTTATTGGCATCAGAATTGACTTGGGGAGTTTATTGAAAACACTGGCCCTTGGGTCCCACTGAGACTCACTCCATCAGCTGTTCAAGGTAATTTTTGGGATCTGTATTTCTAACAAGCACTCCAGGTTATTTACACTGGTAGTCTGGTACTCATATCTTACTGGGGTTTGTCAACTACAGAACTGCAAAGGGTAAATGCCCAGACATTAGTTAAAAAGGCTGAGCTTGAATTGCAGTTCTCCAGGCCCTTTCTGTTGGTGTGACTTTGGATGTTTTACCTGTTTTTCCTGACCTTCTGTTTCCTAACTTCTAAAATAGGTGTAATGTTTTTCTAGGTTTGTGATGAAACAACATGAATGTGGTAAAATAATGAATGTTGGATACTAAGCACCTAGCACATGGTTAAGGGCTTTATAAAGCATGGCTCCTGGTCTCATGAGTGTGTGCCAGCCATGGTGTCAGATGCTGGGAATCCAAAGACAATAGACATCTTGAGGTTTCAGCCGGAAGTGTAAAGGATAAGTGTTTTAATCAAGAATAACACCCAATGGTTGGGAGGGCCCCTAGAAATCACCTAGTCCAAACTGGTGCAGGCATTGTCCTTTAACATTCCCCACAAGTGGTGATCTTCTAAATGGCACACAACTCTGTCACAAGTTAGAGCAAACCACAGTGTGCTTCCTTGTGTATTCTAATTATTGGTCCTTACATGTAGGTCCCCTCTGGGTCCCCACAGAGTAAGTTTCATCCTTGGATGCAGTTACCATCTTCAGATATCTGAAGGCAGATGTCATATTTCCCCTGCCTTTAATTTTTCAAGTCACTGTCTCCTATTACTTGAGGTGTTTCTCATATAGAGTGATTTGGGGCTTCCCCAGACCCACATTCTGCTCCCATTAACAGGGTTTTCTTCAGCTCAGGGAACAGCTGATGCCTCAGCAGAAGTGCATAGAGGGCCTCTTAAATGGTCTGCATGGGTAACAGCATAGGAAATAATGCTGTTGCATGTGATAATCATACATTGACTAATAATGCCAAAGTGGATGGATTTGATAATTGTGGAAGAACATTGGAAGGGTAAGTTGGAAAAATAAGTGCTTCTTAGAATGTACCTAGAATATCCTGAGCTTTCATTTAAGCCCAGTTTCTGTTTAAAAGTTATTCTTTTGGAATGTTAAAATATTTCTAGCACATTAAGCTTATCTGGCTTTGCTGTGCTTATAACAAATAAAATGCTCTGGGACCTGTTTGAGAGGACCACGCCATTTAAACCCTGTGAGCTAATGAGAAGGCCAAAGCATACATTTGATAAGCTTTCTCATCTTTTTGTCTGCAGATCATAGACCTTGCATTTTAATTTACTAGCCATAATGCTTTCTTAATGAGTTCCAGTGGATGGCCATTGAAACATGCTGGAGCAGCTGCTGACGTGATTATGGGGGAGAAAAAGCATTTATTTGATTTACATGATATGCAGTTAGGGTAACTAATATTTGCAGCCAGGGTACAATAATAGCAAGGAAAAAAAATTTGCAGTGTTACTGTGGACAGGAGAAAGGTGCTAAATCAATTTATTTTTCCCGTACGTGTGAAAACTGCTAATTGAAAGCTAACGGAATTGCATTTTAAACGTTGAGTATCTTGCTAGACATTAGTTAGCATTATGCCAGATTGTTCATATTAAGCCAATGCAATTATCAGAATTATTTTTTAAGTGAAAATTGAATTGAGTTTCCAGGGACTGATTTTGGCTGTTATAAAACATTGCCTTTCACAATGGTTGAACTAGTTACAGTCCCACCAACAGTGTAAAAGCGTTCCTGTTTCTCCACATCCTCTCCAGTACCTGTTGTTTCCTGACATTTTAATGATCGCCATTCTAACTGGTGTGAGATGGTATCTCATTGTGGTTTTGATTTGAATTTCTCTGATGGCCAGTGATGATGAGCATTTTTTCGTGTGTGAAACCGTCATTCTGAGCAAACTATCACAAGGACAGAAAACCAAACACCTCATGTTCTTACTCATAGGTGGGAACTGAACAATGAGAACACTTGGACACAGAGTGGGGAACATCACACATCGGGGCCTGTCATGGGGTGGGGGGAGGGAGGAGGGATAGCATTAGGAGATATACCTAATGTAAATGACGAGTTAATGGGTGCAGCACACCGACATGGCACACGTATACGTATGTAACAAACTTGAACGTTGTGCACATGTACCCTAGAACTTAAAGTATAACGTTGTGCACATGTACCCTAGAACTTAAAGTATAAAAAAAGGTTGCCTTTAAAAGTAAATTGTGGATTGGTGAAAGAGGGAAAAAAAATATTGGAGATAATTCCTAAGAGTAAAACATCAACGAAGTCACAGACGTAATCACCATAGTCATCAACAGTAGCATTTAGTATTAGTAAGTGTTGAAAAGTACTTTCATGTACATCACCTGATTTCATTATCTTAATTCTGTACAGTAGGTACTACTGTCCTACCTTCCAGATGGGGAAATGGAGGCTTTAAAAGCTTAATTAATGTATCCAAGGTAGGAATGATAGGAGTGATCAAATATGATGTGAGCTCTGACTCTTTGACTCTAAATTTTATTTCTAGGGATAATATCTGTTCTAATACCTTCAAACATTGTTGTCTCCAAAAATATATTATGTAAGTATTAGTTAAATTGTAAATTACTATCTGTATGGATGTATGGGATGATTATTACTGTTACCAATCTCAAATAGTTAAACCAGGAAGTGGAAAAGGAAAATGGAAAACAAGCAATCAAAGACCCAAAATTGAAGGGTGTACTTAAAAAGACAAAAATGACTTTTGGATGTTGAATCATTAGAGATTTATCTCTTGTTTCAGAAGCCATGCTTCAAATCTATCACCTGTGCGCTCAGCATCCCCATCGTCTCTGTCCGCTCACCTGGCCAAGTAGCCAGAACTTTGCCTCCTTTCCTTATATCTTTTAACGTATTTAGTAATTCTCCTCTTTTGTGAACACACAAACACACACTGGGGACTCTACTTATTATCTTGTTTTTTTTTGTTAGTCCTTCTTCAGTCCCTACTTTGTGTAAAGACAGAAACCCATGATTAGCCCACTTGTCAGTACTCAAATGCCCTTATCCTTGGGCCTATACATAAGTTAAATAGTTTATCATGTCTGCATATGTCCAGGGCTCATTACTCACACTTTTGTTTCTTGATGTTGGTCTCTCATGCATCCCCAGTCCCTTAAAGCTGTGCCTGTGCCACCTGCTCTGTATAGCACCCAGAACAAACCACTTACTTGATGATGGGTGTTGCTGAGGGCTGAGCTTATGCCATATTCTTCTAATATGGAGGTAATAGCATTTCTGTTTTTGAACATTTTTCTGAAGTGCCATTGTTTCTCCAATCCTAGGACTGCAGCATTAACTTCCTTCTTCTATCCTTCTTTAAGAAGAAAGGAAAATACAAATGTTAACACAGGTCCATAGTCCTATATCAAAATCACTGGGGCCAGATGTATTTTGGAATTCAGAATTTTAGAAAGGCAATTGGGAGTAAGCATATGACATAGGAGAAGTCACACATATAACATATGCATGACATTCTCTGTAGAGCCTAGGGTAGTGCCTTGTAATCAAATACTTTAAGATGTCAATGGCAAAACATATGGAGAGTCACACTAGTGGGCTGAGTATAATAGCCTCACATTGGGCCAGGTCGGGTTTAATCATTACATGGTTTCTGGTTAGATTGGGTTTTGCAGTTAAATCAGTTTTCAGAGCGTTTGAGATTTTAGAATTGTGGCTAGAGCAGGGATTGTAGCCCTGTAATAACAGAAGAATCACTTTTTGAAGTAATTCTCCATGCCATGCATCTTGTTTTAAGAATTTGAGATTCCATTCTCTTAGACAAAAGGACATATTTTTATATAATAAAATGCATCAAATTGGAATATGGTTGGCCTAACATAGTACTTAATAAACTTGATGGAAGAAGCCTTTGAAATCTCCCTTGTCATATATAACCTTTTGTATAGCATCTTTATTGCACTGGCTTTTAGTGTATTTTAAAGCCAGGTGTAGTATAATTCTTCTTTTTCCTTCAGAGAAACTGCCATAGGGTCAGTGCAAAGCCAAGCAATGTTTGGAGGGTGTATTAGTCCATTCTGATGCTATTAATAAAGACATACCTAAGACTGGGTAACTTATAAAGGAGAGAGGTTTAATTGACTTACAGTTCAACATGGCTGGGGAGGCCTCAGGAAACTTACAATCTCGGCAGAAGAAGCAGCAAACATGTCCTTCTTCATCTGGCAGCAGCAAGGAGAAGTGCAGAGTGAAGGAATGGGGAAACTCCCTTATAAAACCATGAGATCTCTTGAGAACTCACTCACTATCATGAGAACACCATGGAGGTAAGCACCCCCATGATTGAGTTACCTCCCACTCAGTCCCTCCCATGACACATTGGGATTATGGGAACTACAGTTGAAGATGAGATTTGGGTGGGAACACAGCCAAATCATATCAGAGGGTGTGGATAATTTTAGAAGCCCTGTGCCAATCTTTATAAGTTATTATGATTTTTTGCTGGTTTCTTTTTCTTTTCTTTTCTTTTTTTTTTTTTTTTTTGAGGCCGAGTCTCGCTCTGTTGCCCGGGCTGGAGTACAGTGGCCGGATCTCAGCTCACTGCAAGCTCCGCCTCCCGGGTTTATGCCATTCTCCTGCCTCAGCCTCCCGAGTAGCTGGGACTACAGGCGCCCGCCACCTCGCCTGGCTAGTTTTTGTATTTTAGTAGAGACAGGGTTTCACCGTGTTAGCCAGGATGGTCTCGATCTCCTGACCTCATGATCCGCCCCTCTCGGCCTCCCAAAGTGCTGGGATTACAGGCTTGAGCCACCGCGCCCGGCCAGGTTTCTTTTTCTTGAATGTGAAGCCATAGCCAAACTTTCAAGGTGTCTTGTCATCTCAAAGTCATTTTCACATGTATTCTGAATTTTGAGCCAAATCATAATTTCGCAGCATGGTTTCATTGTCTGAGGGTCATAACTTAACGAACCATAAGACTGATCAAGGTCATTGTATGTTACTGATGATTAAAAGAGAAAAGGCAGACATGTGGGATCTTGATTGTTTCATTCAAAAACCCAAAATTGTTCAGGAACTCGTAAATTAGCCCTGTTTAATGTTTATGAAGATAATTAGGGAAAGATTGCTTCAAAGTAATAACTGTTATAAAATGAGACCTTTTAAAACCCTGATTTATAAAGCACTTACTTGCCTTCAAGAATTTTGGGGGCTGATTTATAAGCTGATTCACCATCTGTCTCTTCTTGGCAAAACAAAGGAGAAATGGTTGGATACTATTTTCGCAGCTACATTAAAATATTAATTGTGTATTTTGCATGAGAAAGAAATGGAGAGAGCTAGTATTGGCCTCATCTTTCTTTTAAAGTTTATTTTAAAATGTTCTAATTGTGATTTATTTATTTATTTATTTATTTATTTATTTATTTATTTGAGATGAGTCACGCTCTGTCACCCAGGCTGGAGTGCAATGGTGCGATCTCAGCTAACTGCAACCTCAGCCTCCTGGGTTCAAATGATTCTCCTGCCTCAGCCTCCTGAGTAGCTGGGATTACAGGCGCCTGCCACCATGCCCAGCTAATTTTTTTAAATTTTTAGTAGAGATAGGGTTTCGTCATGTTGACCAACGCTGGTCTGAACTCCTGACCTCGTGATCCGCCCACCTCAGCCTCCCAAAGTGCTGGAATTACAGACGTGAGCCACCGCGCCCGGCCCAATTTGTGATTATTAAAGATAAAAAATATACACTAAACCGAAGAAGCAAAGCTTGAAACCAAATAAATTGTGTTGCTATTAGACTTTTAATCAAGACTTTTAGAGTTTCATTTCATTTACATGTTGTAACAGTTAAATATCTGTAACATATTATCCAGTGATGCTCCAATTCCAAGTGCAGAAGGAACACTATATTCCCATGATTAATATTTTCATGTCACATATAGTATTTATTTTCATTATCTCTAACAGTCCAGTAGTCATGCCACACTGATACTGTGTTATTATCTACATTCTCATGATAAAGAATTTGAGCCTAAGAGATTTATTGCCCGAGGCAGAACCCAGACCTATCTGATTCTGAAGGAAATTCTCTCTTCCACACTTGACCTTGATTCTTTCCAAATTTTGGATAATTATAAGCAAACATTTCATAAACTAAAGATAATTATTCTAGTGGACTAGGCCATCAGACTTTGGGATCAAGGTGTTTTTGAATCCGTTTTCTCATTCTAAGTTGGATGTCTTCCACCATCAGCTATATAATATATACTTTTTATTTTGTAACCCTTACACATCCAGTTTCTGCTGCATTTTCTATTTAGATCTGGCTTAAATCTTCTTAAACCTGTCTTGAAATGTAAATATGAACATAGAAACCATATGCCCATTTCATGACTGCGGTACAAATTGCCTTTCCCATCTCTTGTCTGTTGATCTTAATTGTCTCATCTGTCTTATTTAGATTGTAAGTCCTTTGGGAAACACCAAGCCCTGCTGTACATGGAACCCACAGAACTTCTTGGGCTATTATTTTTCATTAGGTGAGACAGCAGTGATCCAAGGGTGATCATTTTCTGTGGGTTTGGCTGAAATGCCTGGCTTTGGAAACACGAGTCCTGCACACATGTACACGCTGGTCCTATTTGTAGCTTTCAGTGCTACTTGTAATCTGGTACTTTTCAAAATTCTGTCTCTTAGATGCATTTTCTCCTCATAGTCCAATTCTTAAAGAGTTGTCCCATTATTTTTACATGACAGCTTTTAAAAAAGTATTTCATATCCTTCATAGAAATTTTAGAAAAAATAAGAATAAAAGGAAGGAAACATACTTGTAATCCCATAAACTAGCAATAACTGCACTTAGTATCATATTTTTTCCTTGAGAATTTTTTGCAACCTGCTTTTTTCATTTGATATATTTTTAACATTCTTCTGTAACATTAGTTTTAATGTCTGCATAGCAGTCTATTTGATAGATATGTCAATCCCTTTGTGTTGGAGAATTTCATGTATTTACTTTTTATGCCTATTACTTAAGAGCAGTGCTTATAATATTTTCCTGTTATAAGCAATGCTTTGATGAGTATTTGAGGCCTAAATCTTTTAGCACAGTTTTTTTACTTCCTTAGTTTAAATTAAAGTGTAATTGTTGGGTCAAAGGGTGAGAGCATCTTTAAGGGCCTTAATACATAGCACTAATTTGTTTCCTGTAAAAACTCTTAACAAAATGTTAGTGTTGACATGTGAAAAAGAAATCTTACAATAAAGCAAATAGCTTAATAGAAAAATGGCTAATGTCTTAACTAAGCATTTTACGGAAGAGTAAACCAAAATGACCAGTAACCATGAAAAGATGCTCACCTTCATGTAATCAGGGAGACAAATTAAAATGACAAGAGCCATTTCATGCCCTTCAGGTTGGCAAAAATTAAACTGGGCTATATCTAAATGGTTTTGAGGCTGTGAAGCAATAGAAACTCATACATAGATGGGGATGGTGTAAATTGTTTCAACTATATTCGGCAATATCTAGCAAAGGACAGTTGAAAATGCATTCACACTCATCAGTACCCAAGAAAACTTATCTACAAATGCAGGAAAGTTTATTCTAACATTCCTTCTAATGGCAGGAAACTGGGAACAACTTAAAAGTCCATCTCTGAAAATATAGTGTGGTGTATTCATGCAGTTGAATATTTTGTACATCTGTGAAATGAATAAACCAGAGCTACATTTAGTAGCATAAATAAATCTCAAAAAACATATTATTGAAAGGTAAAAATCTTCAAAACAGCTTACTTTTCATGCATTATATATATATTCTATAAGTTACATACATAATTTATGTATGTATATTTAATGTATAGACTATTTTTAAAATGCAAAAGATTATTATGTATTATTTTGGGAGTTCACATGGAGCAAACATATCAAAAAGTGTGCATAATAGTGAGAAATATATGTTAGTGATACTACATGGAGAGGCTTTACAAGAATTTCAGTTATATCTGAGTTTTTAACTCTGAAGCTAAATGAGCAGTATGTGGGTGTATATTTTTCCTCTACACTTTTGAATGTTCGGAAATGCTATATTTAATAACAATCATATGAACAACTTTTACTTTCAGCAGTCCTGTAAGTGGCTGTCAATTCCCCATACCCTGACCAGCACTGACTGCCCCACTTCTGATGGCTCTTTGGTAACCTGGTTTCTGCAGCTTTATTTTGAATGTTTTTTTCTACCAGTCGTCATAGGTTTGACCTGAGGGACTGATCCACACTCTCTAGTTTAGTCTGTCTTGTGACAACCAGCAAGCATTTTGAGAATACAGACAAGAGATAAGGGTACATACTGAGGCATTGGGACATAGTATTTGCAGTCAAAAAAAAAAAAAAAAAAAAACTGTCTCACTCTGTGGACACCAAAGATGTTTCCAACTAAGACAATAATTCCAGTCGACACATGTTTTTGACTGTCTTCTGTGTACAGCATACAGTACCATGAGCTCTGACTACAACGGAATATTCTACATAAAAGTTGAACTACTAACACCCTCTCCATGTCTGAATTCACTTGTCAGTGGAAACAAGACATAACTGTCATGGCCTCCAGAGTGCCCACCACCTGCTTTGCTTCCCCTTTACCCAGCTTATTAGTATCCTGCAATTAAACCCTTCTGGAGACAGTAGGCAATGTTCAGCTCTTAGCTTGGCAGAAGGGCCTTTATGATCTAAGCCCTGCCCTGCTCCCCTGCCCAGGAACCACTCTATAGGCCAATTTGTGGTTCTAAGAAGGCTGCTTGCTCTTGATTTATCTGTGACTTCCAGTTTCTTCTTCCACATTTTTGGAATTTTCTTCTGCCCTGTATCTGCTTTGCAAACCTGTTTATCCTTTAAGCCTTAGCTGAAATGTAAACTCCTGGGAAAAGTCTCCACTGAGCTGCAGCCTCCTGTATGCTCCTGTGCCTCTGTGCATATCGCTTTCTGTGCATGGCAGCCTTCGCTTGTGACTCTGGGTTCATGTATCTATCTCTCTAATTAGGTTTATAAGCTTCTTAGAGTCAGAAACTATGTTCTTCATGTTTGTATACTTAATTGGCGCAGTACTTACCATAGAGCAGGCACTTGGTAAATGTTTGTTAATTTGATTGGAATTAGCAGTGTTCTCACTTATGTGTGTGTGTTGGGTGGGGTTGTGCAGAGAGAGATGAAGGGGTAGAGAGAGAGATCAAATCCATCAGCCACCATCTTATTATATTTTCACACCTTCTATCTGTCTTTAGCATTTCATCTTTTTTCTCTGAGACTTGTTTTTAGTTGATTACTATTATTTTGAAAATTTATTATCATTTAGAGTATTTGGAACATCACCTCATTTAACTGCACCTGCAAATGTAGTGAGTACATCCTTAATTATCTCATCTTAAGGGGTCAATACAGACTGAAATAGATTTTAGGACGTATTCCTGTGAGAATGTTTGATAAATATCTCCCAGTGCTTGTGAGACATTTGCTTTCTCCGGTTTTGGACTTAAGTTAAATACCAACTCTTAAAGCCAGGGTCCCAATCACCATGTACAGAAGAGGACTTTGGTCAGCAAACTCTCTCACACAGAAAAAGAATTGTGAACACAGGGACTAGCAAGAAACTCAGAATGATTTTATTTTTCACATAGTTAAACGAAGATAATATTCCTCTACTGCTAGCCCAGAATGATTTTGGTGCTTCATGGGCCTTATATGTGGAAAGACGACTAAAGTGACCTCCTCAGCATTCCTAAGATGTGCTGTCACTCAAGGCTCTTTGTCAGGACACGTCCGCTGCCACCCTTCCTATGGACCTGAGAATTACAAACACCGCATCTCATAGATGCCTTGTCATTAGGCAATGTTAAATCCAACTGGAGAATGTAGCCTTTGATTGTCAGAAGATAAAGGAGCAGCCTGATTTTCCTTTAAGAAGAAAGAGATTCCCTTGCACTGCTCCAACGGCCTTTTATAAACCCTGTGCTGAGACTCACTCCTCTGGTGGTTCCCATTTCAGATGCAGTGCCGTTTTGCTTAATGGGGGCTCCTAGACCAGCTAATGAGGAAGAGTAGTCCCTCTGCTAATGAAGAGTGGTTGTGCCAAGGACACATTTCTTTACGAGAAGTTTACATTAGAGATGATATACAAATATGTTGCCTGGCCTGAAAAGAGTACATATGAAATAGAAAGGATAATGATGAACTCCTAAAAAAGCCTCAAGCCACTGCACCTAAAATAATTTTGGGCTTGGGAGTGATAGGAAGGGCATAGACTCTACCTTAACTGTTTGTAATTCATGTATCAAAAGTGTGCTGGACATACAGGAAGGGGAAGGGGATGGATGCCATTCCAGCCCTCAAGATGCTCAGGGTGCAGTGTGGGTGTCAAAAGGCCTTCGACAAGGGACCAGAGGGAGATGAGGGTCTCAATGAGAACAGGAGACTCCAGGAGCTCAGAGCCTGGGGTGACTACTGGAAACCAGGGTCCTGGGAAAGCTCCCTGGAGACGGAAATCAGAAACTAGAAGGTAGAACGAGAGTTACCAAGTAAAGAGGTGAAGGGAAGAGTGTTTCTTTGGATTTAGGTAATGCCAAGGGTATAGGCTGTTGTCAGGTTACTCCCAGGCCGGTGACAAAAGAGAATTAGGAAGGTGGACAGTGGGGAAAATACTAGAGATGGCTAAAAATGTGCTTGGCTATCTTTCTAATCGCTTTTCCCTCCTGATTCTATTCATGGGTTGTTCTATTTAGAAAAATACAAGCAATAATGGCTTTCTGATGATCTGCACCTGGCAGGCCTCATGGGCACATTGCCCTTCCCACATGCCCACTGGTTTTAAATATTTCTCCCGTCTTCATACCCACTTTGACACAATGGTGGTTTTGGTCTTATCAGCCTGGGTCTTGATTAAAGCCTATTTTTGCATACGTGTGCCTCGTTTTCTCTCTTTTTCATGAGAAGGTCTTTGAGGGTGGGGATTGTGTCTCCTCTAGTTTCTGGGGTACCTGTCTTCCTTAGTTCTCATGTCTGGGAAACTCTGGGATTCTCTACATCTTTTTAAAAAATCCTTATGCTGTTTTTAATGAACTCTTCCAAGACATGTTGCTCATCTCCTGGCAGAGAACTTCATCCACATAGCAGTAGCGATCTGCTGACCATTTTGTTTGGGCTGTCTATTTTTTAGTCCTTGGGTCACTGATGAACGATAGATGTGGATATACTCTAGGATGCTGCCCTGGCTTTTTTTCGCTGTGGGATCCCAGGGTCAGAGGGAAGGTGAAACAGTTCAAAAGAACCTACATATGCATGTGAAAAGCTGACTGTGGTTTCATGGCCCCCACAGAGACAAAGCCTTGAAACTCTCACTGGTATGTATGGAAGGCTTCAGTTTCTAACTTTAGAAACTACCAACATTCTTTGTTAGTTCTTCAGCAATTACTTGTTTACCAGAGGAAGACTGGAAAAAAAAGAAACGCAAAATAACAAAAAGCAAAGAACCAAACAAACAAAAAATTTCAGCTCATTGAGAAATATTTGAGAATATTCCAAAATTTTAGAAAGAGTTTTGATTATCATTGGTTCACATATTTATGAATATACATTTGGAGTGTGATAATTTAAATCTAAAGTTATAGACTAGCATCATAATCAAATATAAATTTAAATTTATTTGTAGGGAGTCACTTCTATACAAATCCTCATAAAAAGGCTTTATGGAGAGAGCAGGTCATAAAATCAAGTGAAAAGGAAGAAATTAAAGACCGAAGGTTAATGTGGAGCAAAGGAAGAAGGTTTAGTGATTTATGAGACGTCTTAAGTGAGAGATCACCTCCCTTTCAAGGTTCACATGTCTAATGGAGACACCGGGCTGGGCAGCAGTGAGTGTCTGTGTGTGCGTGTGTGTGTGTGTGTGTGTGTATACAAGTGTGTGGGGGGATGGGAGAGAGTGCCAGGGCTAGGTGAGTGGACAGTAAAGAGGTCTACAAAATACTGAGAAAATGACTTGGGATACGCATATCAAGAAAGCATCCTTTAACTTATTTTGGATTTGGCTAGATCACCATCTTTTTGTTGAAACCACCTGAAAGCAATTGACCAGATGGAAATGTCAGACTGACAATAATATCTATTATTTATATAACCTAGTTTCAAAACCATTTATATAAGCCATCTAAGTACATTTGGGTCGTAAGGAAAATTATAGCAAGTCAGGTTTGATTCTGCTCGTCCTAGGTTACTATCTCTTATCTTGGAGGCAGAAAGAGAGTTTAGAATTTCCTTGGACTTCTCAGCAGAAAGCACAAAATGAGGCAATAACATGAGATGCTGCAGAAAGCAGAGAGCAAATGAATACAGCAGTACTTGGGGGTGAATGGAAGACACATAAATGCACTGACTCTATCAAAGCCTAGTAAATGGGCTGTGTGATAGGTCCTGATCTCTGTAAGAAGAAAAAACTTTATAAACTAAGACACTCAGAGTGCTTAGGGGAAGGAATCAACATGGAGAGAAAAGGGAGCCTCACATTTACTTAAATGCAGTGGGTACTATGAGTACTTGGTATTAGAGGATCAAGTTGAAGAGACTAGTACTGAGGAACTAAAAGTTAACCAGATTTCTTCTGGAAAATTACAGGAAGTTGCGCATATCAGGTATATTTCCTGTGACTTTCTCCTCTACTTGCATATTTGTTCGTCCACCATGACCACCATGTGAAGCTCTATTTTGTATAGACAGTTATTTAATTCTGTCCAGACTGCCAGAAGCCAAAGGTGGTAATGGAAAACATAAATAGTGTCTTTTAATTGTGTTGGAAATTCCTCCATATGCTACCTTTTAGCTTCTGAATACCTGATGGTAAGTTCGTTAATGAACTTTATTAGTGAATCCAAAGGGACCATAATTGGTCTTTCGTTTATTATTTTTAATTGAGACTGTCTGACAGCTTTATTTAAAATACTTTCCCACAGAAAAGAATGGAGATTTCTATGGTAACGTGAGACTGTTTGTTCTGTAGAACAGATGACAATGTAAATTTCACTATTTTGGAGTTTCTGGTGTGAAGTGTATTTTTGTCCATGGCCTCCTGCTTTGTGTAGGTGGAAAACAGGGCATTTTAAAAATATAAACTGTCAGACTTCTAATTTAGGGAACCAAGTAATAGGTACAAAATAATATATGCAATCTAAACACAAAAATTGAGTATGACTTTCCTTTCTTTTCTGGATAATTCTTGTTTCTATCCTTTTATATGTACTTGTTCTTATAGGTATGTCTTTAATTTAAATGTTCTCCAGTGTCTTTTATCTGACCTTATCTATTATCTCACTGGAATCAACTGCTTACTCACATTTTATGTCTACCTCTATTCTAGCACTTAAAGTTTGCTAGTGTACTTATTTATTTTATTGTCTGTGTTCTGGCTTGGGTGTGAGCTTCTCAAAGGCAGAAAATGTGTTATTTCTTTTTGTAGCTCTTATACTTAACAACACCTGGTACCTGACCCTAGAGCAAGTGTCCAGTAAATATATAAGGTTGAATGCATTCAAGGTTCACTGATTTTTTCTATGTCTGTATTAGAACATAAGACCAGTTAGACAGCTCAGGCTATGCAAGTCATAATCAGCCTTGACCTTGCTTAACTTACACAAGGGTGTGCTGCAGGAGGTCTGTCAACATGGCAGCATGGCACAGGGCTATGAAACCGTGTGCGTGTTAGAAGTCAGTAACACTGTCCCAGGTGATAGCCTTCAGTGTAGAAGCCAGAAGGCCTTGTATACCTGTGAGCAAGCTAGAGAGGCATGTTACTTTACTGACGTGTCCTTGGGGAAAAGATTCCAGCGTAGAGAAGTTATTTAAGACAGCTAGCTATAGGTTAAACACTGGCTATGTGAGGCCAGGCAAATATTTTCAAAATAAAATGTTTTCCTAGGCCTTGAAAACACTAGTTTTGAAGATCAAGATATTTATTTTAAAGAAACTATCTTCAGCTGGTAACCGAATTCATCACCTTGCCCCTCTTGCAAGCCAGTTTTGCTGTTGAATTTAATGTTACTACAGATGACAACATCATTTTCCCAGTTACCCAGACTTAACATATTGGAGTCATTTTATTCTCTTTTTGTAAAATTTCCTCCTGGACTTTGAAATTCCATAGGTTTAACTTCAACACAAAGCTTGGTGTCCGTCTCTTTCTTTCAGCTTTACCATCACTGCCCTTTAGCTCATTTGGCCTTGGCAACTACCAATTATTGCTTCCAATGAGTTCGTCACTCAGGAGACCATATAGGGTCTTCTAGGACTCTCAAAGGACTTGGACATTGTCCTCATATATTAACAATTTTGTTTACCCAAACAACCTAACAACCTCCTGAGATAAACAGAAAAGATAGTTTCTATCTTATACTTTTTTTTTTTTCCAAGACAGAGTCTCACTCTGTCACTGAGGCTGGAGTACAGTGGCGTGATCTCTGCTCACTGCAACCTCTGCCTCCTGGGTTCAAGTGATTCTCCTGCCTCAGCCTCCTAAGTAGCTGGGATTACAGGTGCCCACCACCACACTCGGCTACTAAAATTTTTTTATATTTTTAGTAGAGATGGGGTTTCACCATGTTGGCCAGGCTGGTCTTGAACTCAAGTGATCTACCCACCTTGGCCTCCCAAAGTGCAGGGACTACAGGCATGAGCTACCGCGCCTGGCTGGCTTTCTTTCTTTCTTTCTTTCTTTCTTTCTTTCTTTCTTTCTTTCTTTCTTTCTTTCTTTCTTTCTTTCTTCTTTCCTTCTTTCTTTCTTTTCGTTGTTGTTTGTTTTTTTTTAGAGTCAGGGTCTTGCATGTTGCCCAGGCTGGAGTGCAGCGGGGTGATCTTGGTTCATTGCAGACTCTGCCTCCCACCTCAGCCTCTCCAGTAGCTGAGAACACAGGTGTGTATCACTACTGCCAGCTAATATTTTTGTATTTTTGGAAAAAAACAGAATTTTTCCGTGTTGTTCAGGCTGGTCTCGAACTCCTGGGCCCAAGCATCCCACCCTCCTCAACCTCCAAAGTGCTGGGATTACAGTATGAGCCACTGCACCCAGCCTTAAACATTTTTAATTGACTGAAATACAATTAAAACGTTCAGTGACTTGCCTAAGGTCATGAACCAAATACAGCGACTCCAAAGTTTTAAAATACTTCCATTTTTACAACATTTATTCATTGACTGATTTAGCAAGTATTTACTATGTGCTTGGGGTGTAGGAACTAAAATTAAGGCTCAATATTATGTGCTGCCTTAACATCTGATAAAATCATGCAGGCCTTGAATGGCCTAAATACAAGCTGTTCTTCCCATTCTGCATCTGTAGATAAGGTCCCTTGGTCAAACACCCTTCTTTATCAAAGGGGCTAAGTAAAATTTCTGCTTATTCCTCATTAGTATGCTTCAGTTCCCTGCCCTCCTGCAGAATTATTCAAACAAGCCAATCACATTGCCCCGTGAGAACCAGGGGACACTCTACCCTCTTGAAACTACAAAGCTGGCCTTTCATAGTAGTTATTCACTTTACTCCCAAGTGCAACTCCCATGTGGCCCTGTGTGGTATACTTCTCCCCTGGACTTTGTGTATACATGACTAATAAACTACTGTCCATCTCATCTGTCTAGTGCTGGTGTCATATGGTCAACCAACCCTACAGTGCCATGGTGGGAATCCCTCCCTCACCAACAGGGTGAATAAAAAGCAATTAAAACAGTGCCAAGCATGCAAACTTTAAACTGGAGTAAGTTCAAAGACAGTATATTTCGGAGTCAAAGACAGTATATTTTGGAGTCGGCCACCTCTGTGTACCTCGAATTATGGAGGAAACGCATACCAGAGCTTTTACCCACGAATTAAGGAAAGCATTGGCATCAAGGGTCTCCCAATACCACAACTGCATTGATGAGTTTTTTCTGGAATACAGCTCATAGGGTGAAAGGCAAGAGGAACAGCTGACTTGGTGTTCCATTAGTGAGCTTACATGAAACAGGTCTTCTAGTTCTCTCTGACATTACTAGCAAAAGGTAATATGTCCATTATCAGCAGCATTCTATGATGCGTGTGGCTTTTCCTGGGAGATCAGAGAGGCTCCAGGGTTACGAAAATGGAGGCAATGCACATTCTTTTGTGACTGTAAGTGAACATCAATGCTTAGTTATAAGCACCCGGGGAGTTGTCCAGTTGCTGATTTTGGCTTTAGTGGAATACTTCCATTGGATGCTGCATGACCAGAAACGTCTAAATGAATCAATCATATGGAGTGAAGTTATGATTTCACGAATACGACAGTAAGAGAAGATACCTAGGGGGATGTCCAGCAAACATTTGTTGTGTGAATGAAGCTTTGGCTGAGGAAAACTACTAATGTTAGGTCCAGCCCCTTTTGCTCACTCATATAAATGAGAAGGTATTGTTGCAAACTTAGAAGTTTCTGCCTCCAAAAAGATGATTAAGAGTATACTTCATTTAAGATAAACTGAACTGATGGTCAGGAAGGAAAAATTGAATTATCACCATAATCATTGTGTTAATTCAGTATTTGTCCACTCTATGTCCCATATGTGAGTATGCATTACAAGGAAAATGCTATATCATTTCAGTCAGTTAAACAGAATTGGACTGTTTCCACCTCTTGCCTATTCAAATAGAAATATCTGGGCAATGATGATATTTAAATTATATATAATTTGAGAAATATGTTTCTAAAGAATACCTCTTTATATTATTTATTGGGATGCTAGTGATATTTCTAGCTTTGCATTATTTCCAAAATCAAATTCCAAAGCTTTTGGAAAAAAACTATTCAGAATATAAGCTATATGGTTATAGGAAACATAAATTCAAGAAAATAGAGTATTACCTATATCAGTGAATATATGCTTGAATCTAGTTTATTTTGTTTAGGAATTTTTTGAAGAAGATTTCTAATTGAAGGTGGATTTGGATTTATTCACTTGGTATTATTCAACAAAAACTAATATTGCATTGGTTCAGATAATTTCTCAGGATTTTAAAAAGCAAACTAATGAAATAAATTGAGTCAACATCTAAAATATAAATGCTTTGTACTTGGCGTTCTAGTTCTCTTAATTACCTTACTTTATTTATTCTCTCCTTTGTGAGATTTCAGAGCAGTGAGGCTTTAAGTTGCTGTCTAGAAATTAGAAAAACACCAGATATTTGAGTTGTGTAGCCAGCAGGACACTGCAGCAAAGGGACTATTGGAAATAAGATTATTTTTAAAAAGCACTGCTATCTTAACATCTGTGTCTTTAAAATGGCAATAAAATTATTATTATAAAATGGATCGATTTTTGTGAAAGCATACATAAAGTATAATTTAGAAAATTAAAGTTTCCTTTAATTTTACTTCATGGAGATAATTATTTTTAATTACTTCATGTGGATATTTTTTAGATTTTTTAAAATACATTTAATTTGCTTACCTAGAGAAACTGGATAAGACTATATATATATATTCTTGAAAGTGGTCTTTTTTTACTTAACTATACATTTAGACATCTGCAATGTCAGTGCACATAGATTTCATTCATTTTAATATAGTAAGAATGCTCTATACCATGAGCCCTGCTTTTGTTAGTGGACATTATCAGATTGTTTTCCATTTATCATCATTTCCAACATTATTACAATGAATAGTCTTTTTCACTTATGAGAACACTTCTGTGAATTACAATTCTTGGCATGGATACTATAGATTTAATAATAATAGCAGTAGCCATCGGTAACTCTTGGGTCCTTATCATGGTGCCAGGTAGGAACTGCGGGGTTCCTTTTTAATCCTTACAACAGTCCTGTTAGGTGTATTTTTTATGTTTCTCCATTTTACCACCGAAGAAAATAAGGCTTAAAGAGATTACATTGCTCCCCAAAGTCACCTAGCAGGTGAGAAACTAAATCCAGATTCCAACACAGGTCGTACTGACTTTCCAGCCCATCGCTGTCCTGGCCCCATCACATGCCTGCACCACGATTAGAATTGCTCCATCCACATGCTTTCTCTTTTCTCAGCTCCACATTCCTCTCCGCTCTGCAGTCCTGGCAGCCCAATACAGTAACTTCTCAAACCTCTTCCTTAGCCTTCATGCCTTGAGTCAGGCCTGAGCAGCCTGTCTCTCTTTCTTTTGTGCCTAGGCCCTTCCTCAACTACATATTCGCCTCTGTTGCTGACACTGCATTCCTGGCAAACAGTGCAGCATCCCTAAGTCTGAGAAAGGGAGAGGGAAAGTTCCTTCTAGGTTTCCGGGATTTATAACACCTTTGCTGTCAGCCAGCAGATTCCAGCTGACCAGCAGTCTCAGAAGCAGTCACAAAGAATAGTTATCATCATAAATCAAGGAGGGAAAGGAAAGAAGAATTACTGCATGTACAATATGGAAAGAGTCATAGGTGCTCTTTGGTGTTTTGAATTACACGGGCACAGCTATCTATTGGGAGCAGCTAAATAAATAAACTGAGAGATATTGACATTGTCCTTTGGTAAAATGTGTCACAGAAAACCACCATAGTGCTGGTGCTTGGACAAGCTAAGTGAACTAGAGAGTACAGGTAACACAGTATGTGCACAGGCCCTGGGCAATCTGGAAAGAGTACATTTATCTGGAATTATGTACATGTCCATCATACCCTGACTGCTTTCATAATCTTTCTGTGCTTCCCCTATCACACACATCTTTTTTATCTGTTCTTTCTTTTTTTTTCTTTTCTTTTTCTTTTATTTTTTGAGGCTGAGTCTCGCTCTGTCTCCCAGGTTGGAGTGCAATGGCACGATCTCGGCTCACTGCAACCTCCGCCTCCTGGGTTCAAGTGATTCTACTGCCTCACCCTCCTGAGTAGCTGGGATTACAGGTTTTTGTTATTTCTAAGCAAAGCCGTTTTCTAACATATTTTTATGTAGCTCTCTGTCTACTAGACTGTGAGATCTCTGTGGGTATGTATCCTATCTCATTTTTTATCCTCACCTGTATTTTCCTCTATCCTTTTTTCCATCCTTTCTTTTATCCTTGTTTATTAAACACCTCTTCTATGCCAAACACTGCCAAACACATCATGTCCCTGGAGGTACAATGATACGTGTGTAAGGTACAAACTCTCTCTCACTAGGTTTACAGTCTAATAAAACTGTCGGATAACCTAGATCCTTGCATAGTATCTGGCACAGAGAAGACACTCAGCAAATGCCCATTTATTGCATTTATGTATTAAATCCTTCAAACTAAGCAAACTGATTCTTAGGATTATTAACTGACTTGGTCAGTCACTGGTAGAACTCAAGTTGCAATTACCAGCACTGCCACAATGCCATTTCCCACTAGATTGCCCACTAGTTATTATGATTGTGGTACACTCACATGAGGGTGCTATGTCACATGTCACAATCAGTGTTAATGATCATAAGAATTAGCCTGTGACACAAGTAAGTGGTCAAGGGCTGCAGTCCCTTCAGTTTTCCGATGTGAACATCTGCATAAATTTTCTGATCCATTATCTTTTGTCCCAAGGTATGTCTTCTTCTTGGCATAGAAACCCCAAATTGGCCTTCTGTCTATGCTATGTAAATTATAAAAATAATTAGTACTATTTCACAAATTCCTCCTTAGCAGTTTTATATTTTCTCTTATTTTATATTTTATTTACTTTCTTATGCTAGAATTGTTACCATAAAGTAAATTTTTCAGTTTGGGCACATTTAAATTATATTTAGACTATTTCTTAGTATTTGACTATGTTGTAAGAAAAAGAAAAACCTCTGGGAAATACTGCTTAAAGAATGTTGTTGATAAGGGTGCCCATTTGCACAAGGTGGATAAATGCAGGTACAGCATTCAATTCAAAATCGTCCTGGGAAAGGGCGATAATGAAAACTACTTCAGAACAATGGAATGTAGTCTTCATTAGGCCTCCTCAGGGAAGGCAAAACAGAGCTTTAAAAGGTTGGTTGATGGAAGATGATAATGATGATGCATCAGTTTTATCTTATGTAAATTACTGAAAAAATCAAATCGTTTAATCTTAAACCCACAGCTTATTGTCTGTAAGTTAGATGAGAAGGACTGAGTCACTCTTGCTTTCTCTCCACAGAGTAATAACTGTAAATCTCACTCTATATGTTCGCTTCTACGCTGCATCTTCAGCTAATAACCACCGTTAATAATATTCTAAAATCAGGCTGCAGGGTTGCTAGACTGTTACTGTAGTGGGTCTGTAGGTGAACTGAATTTATTTGTTCATAAAGAAGTTAATTGGACAAGTAATTTTTGGGCAATGTCTTTGGAAATGTGTGCATTCTCAAAGTGTGTGAATGTATGTGGCACACATATATATTTGTATAGCCTAGCAGTTTACTCGGTACACACTTTTAGAAAACAAGATTTTTGGGTTAAAGAATATTGAGTTAAGCTTATATGTGGGAACCTCTAAGGAAAAACAGGTCATTTTAAATATTTTGTTGACTTCAAATCAAACTGTTCTACAAATTAAAAAGAAGCCTGACATGTGCCGTGGTAGACAACAATGTAATGAAAACAGGCCATTATTTAATTTAAACCCCTGGGAATCCTAGTATTGGTTTATATATGTGTCCACTACTTTCTCTCTGGAAATGGTGGCACAGGATAGGTGTTAAATAAATGCTGAAGATTAAAGACATCTGCATATGTGCCATCCGCCTCATTTGCTTATTGACAGATTTCATTTTAAAAGACCTTAGGGAGATCGAAGTACCCCAAGCGCCCTGAACAAAGTCCAGAAGACAGTTGTCTGCAGTCATGCTTCTCTAGAGACAGGAAAGGACCAGACTGTAGCTGTATTTAGGCTATTGGAATAATTGGACCACATATTGATAGAATGGCTTATTTTAATCATCTTAATGAGGGTACCAAATCCAATAGATTGCATGGAAACAAAAGGGCCTAAATACCAAATCAGTGTCTGAACAGCTAATTCTATGGTGATATATACAGTATGTGAATGAAAATATTTGTCCGCGTCTTTCTCATCACACACACAAACAAATACAGTTACAAATTCATATATATTAAATACCATAGTTCCCATGGGAATTATATCAGCGACTAAAACAAACCAGAAAGACATGGAAACAATGCTCAATTGCAAAGAATGAAACACCAGCTTTTATGCAGCCTAAGAATTGTAGTATATTAAAACAACCCCTAATGATTTGATGACAGGACTTCTGATTGGGCAACTGGGTAATTGCAACCTTATCAAAACTCTATGAATCTTTTTCTAGATTAATGCTGCTCATGAATAGATAATTCTGAGCATATTCTGCATGCAGGAAATAAAAAAAGGGTAAAGCCATGAACCCAGATTTCATACAGATAGCTGTACATGAACAAAGAAATTTTTAGGTTGGCACTGTACACTATAGGTAGGAGATAGGGGAAAGAGATGGATAATTTCCATGAATTCCTCTAAGGACTCATATGTGAAATAGAGGAGAGGCTGCTGGAATTCTTTTTTTTTTTTTTTTTTTTTAAACTCATCTTTTTTTTGCTTTAATTTGCTTTCAGAATAAAACACACCAGAATTGTCCTTTGGGGGGCTTTTACTACGGATTGGTTAGTTACTTTATTGACTGTGTATTAACACTCTCTGAACTACGTGTTCTGACTGTTTCTTTACTAAATTATACTTTCCAACCTAGGCAGATGGTGGTGTCTGCTTTGGAGGAACATTTTGTTGTGCTTTTTTTTTACACGTCTGCTATTTCCTGGGGTCATGTCCATCTCATATTTTAGTAGTCAATAATGAAAGATTAAATTACAAAGTACAGGGAAAAGAATGTAGGATTTCATTTCATTCATTCATTAATTCCTTAGTTAATTCTATAAAGCATTTATTTGTGCCAGATACTATAATTAAGTACGATTTTAAAAATCCCAGATTTTTTTTGCTCTCTCTTAGCCCTGCCTAAATGATACCACCCATGTCTCCAGAATTAGTTACTGCAAGATTTGGTTTCCTCCAGACATTTCCTCATGTTTTTCTCTATTGTATCTTCCACTCTGTTCTCTAAGTCTTTGTCTGCCTTCGCGTGGCTAAAAGCCCATTCAAATGGTTTTTCTAAACACAGCAGCTTTCTTTTCACAGAGATGAACTCTGATCCTTACCTTTCTGGGCACCAACAATTAGAGGAGGGTTTGAAATTAATTTTCCCCTATATCCTCCCAGGATCTTGCTCAGTGTCCCACTCTCATCCGGTTCCTACTGGCAATCATTTCATTAAATGGAAAGCTTTTCTCAAATATTGGAGAGCCTAACCTTGACTGGATAAGGGAGAAAGAGGCATGAAAGAACAAGGGAGAGGAAAAGGCAGAGTTTAAAAGGGTCATTGCCTTTTTGCAGAAGAAACATCTTCTCCCCCTTATTCAGGACAGCTAAGATCACTGGTTCCTACAGAATGGGGTCCCCACTTAGTAATCGTTTAGAAACAATCCTGAGGGTGTTGCTATGGCTTGGTTTAGTCTGTTTCATGTTATTTTTTTCAAAATAGGCAGATACAGGAACTGGGTCTCTGGAGGTTAATCCATGCCTTCCAAGAGGACCATGCAGATGAGGTTTTCCTAGCAAACCAAGGAGGTTGGTGGCTGCTCACTTCTAGCAGCACAGGAAATAAAACATTTGCAGGCTGGGTGTTGCTATTACTATTCTAGATATCAGAGAAAAAGTTATGCTCTTCTGAAAAGCATGATTTTTTATCTGTTACATTTGAATTCTATAACCGAGTGCCTTACATATTATCTGATCTAATCTCATGTTACAGAAAGAACTGAATCCCACAGATGTTAGCAGTAGCCTGTATTTATTGAGCACATCCTTAGTGTCAGACATACAGATATAATTTACTCTAGCAATCTTTTAACTCTTGCAACAACCCTAAACTCTAAAAAGTAGGATCCTTGGGATTGCCATAATATATTAATAGATAAAGAGGCAAAAGCACAAGGTTAAGTAACTTGCACAAAGTCATACAATCTAGAAAATGACAGAGACTTGAACCTAGATCTTAATGGCTCCAAAGCCCATGCTCTTAACCTCAATGTTAGACTGTATAATCTAATAGAGTTATTATAGCTCCCAGTTCTTATGACCCTACCTTCTAATTCTCTCTCAAATCCATCGTCTGGACTACTGATTCTAAAACATAAGCATGCATCACACTCATCTGGAAGACTTGCCAAACACAGGGTATTGGGTCTATGAGGCACAGACTCTAAGGTAGCCCCCATGATCCCTGCCCCTTGGTGTGCACACGTTGGTATAATCCCCTTCTCTTGTGCAAGGGATCTGTGTCTTTTTCTAAGCAGGAGAAAATAGCAAAGGTGATGGGTGTCACTCTTATGATTACAATAGCTTATATAAGACTCTGACTTGCTAGCAGATTTATTTCAGAGAGTCTTTGCTGGATGGATGGAGTAAGTAGCCATGTTGAGCAAGCTCATGCAGCAAGGACCTGCAGGGCAGCCTCCAGATGACAGCCAGCAAGAAGCCAGGGATCGCGGTCCTACAACCGCAAGTTAATTAATTCTACCGGCAGCCTGAATAAACTTGTAAGTGATTCTTCCCGTGTTGAGCTTCCAGAGGAGAACATAGCCTGACTGACACTTTGATTGCAGCCCTATAGAATCTTGAGGAGAGGACTTAGCTAAGTGGTACCCAGACTCCTGGCCCACAGGAACTGTGAAATGATAAATATTTTATGTTTTAAGCTGCTAATTTTGTAGCAATTTGTTACACAGAAATAGATAACTAGCACTGCCCTCCCCCTCCACCCTCTATCCCTGAATTTCTTACTCAGTAGACCTGGTACAAGAATTTGTACTTATAAGAAGTTTCCAAGGGTCAGTGATGCTGCTGGTCCAGGGGCTACACTTTAAGAATCAGGTCCTAGATGTAGAGAATCACATTATATCCTGCTTGTTCTCCCTGTACTCTCAAGTTTCCCTCCTCTGCCTAGAATCATCCCCCAGGCTACTTTTGGATTAACTTCTGATCTCTCTTCAGATAAACTCATAGCTATCTTTCAGTTTAAGTGTTACTTGCTCAGCAAAGCCTTCTCCCACCTCAGCCTGGATAAGGAGTCTTTGTTACACACTGACTAAAAGCATGGGCACTGAAATCTACCTGCCTGGTTTTGAATTTCAGCTCTGCCACTTACTAGCTGTAAAACCATGGGCAAATTTATTAACCTTTCTATGTCTCCATTTCCTCAACACTAAAGTGATAAGCACAGGTTACTTCATAAAACTAGGAAAGTTAATATCTTCCATGTTAAAATTGGGCGATAGTAGTAGGTTACTCCATCCACCTAGGAGAGTCAAATAAGGTAAGTGCATGGTACTATGCCTGGTAAGTTCTCAGTAAATGGTGGTGGTGGTGGTGGTTGCCTTTTGCGTTGATGTTACTCTTGTGATCTCTCATAGACTCATTTACTTCACTGCTTAGAATTCTGCATTTGTTAATGTGAATGTTTATCTCACTTTCTAGATGATAAATTCCATGAGAATAAGAACCATGCCCACTCTTGCTTCTTATGTTAGCCCCAGCACTTGGTGCAGTATCTGACAGAACAGAAATAGTAAAAAATTATAATATATATTTGACGAATGAATGAACACTGTCAGGGCTAGAGCCACACTCTGGAGGCCTATTCCCAGATCATTATGCGTTCTTTCTATCTGGTTGGAATGCACTTTCCTCTGTATTTAGTCCCTGAATGTACTCATCCTTTTTCCCTGCTCTTCACTCAATCGTGGTGAGATCTTATGGAAAGTCTGTTAGGTTGGTCTTTGGTCTGGGATTGCAGTTGCCTCTATACTATAGTTTGTTTTTGCCATGGAACAATAGAGGAGAGATGGTCTTGGATAATTGTACTTCCGTCAAACACTTAAATATCTTTGCTTTTTGCTTTTCGAGATTTTCCTTCTTACTTTAATATCTTTCCAAATGTGTAACACCTACCAGATGTTAATAGGACATCATTGCTCTAAATCAAACTATATTAGTTTCTCTCTGAGATGAAGAAGGGTGTATCCAGAACTCAGCTACTCTTTGTCAGGCTGGTCAGAGTTTGGGAAAATACATTATGACACAGCTCTCTGCAGAGGGCTGAAAAGTAGCTCAGTTCCATTCTTGATTCCAAATAGATAAATGTGTTTTTGCAGTTTTTTTTTTTTTTTTTTTTTTTTTTTTTTTTTTTTTTTTTTTTTCGCTTTCTCCCATGAGCAGCAAAAGAGGCAGCTCGGAACACTAGTCTGCAGGGTTCTCTGGAGATGTTTTCCCTACGTACCCCATTTCATTAACCTTTCTTCTGAAACTACTTTTGAATGTCTGGGTTTAATTAAGAGATTTTGCATGCAGTATGGAAAGAGCCCATCTCTCCTTTTGGCTTATTCCTTCATCTGATTTGGGTTGAACATATACTTTTTTAAGAATTAGTTATAATTGCTTTTGACAAAAGAAATAGCTCTTTTTTATGTCTGCAAATCCTTAATGCTGGCTTATATGCAACTAATGATGATAGCCATCGGCATAATCAGTTCTAATGGTCTCTACTGTCTTCCTAGCTTTGCATATAGGAATGTAATTCAAATTTCAGAAAGGCTGGGGCTGAATGGCTCTTTGTTCTGCATTTAAAATATTATTGCAGTGTTCACTGGAAACAGGTCTGTTGTTGCAAACTGGATCTGAGTCTCAACTTTACATTGCAGCTCTGGGAACATGGGCAGATTCTTTAGTTCTCTTAGGCTGTCTCCTCACCTTTCAAATAACAACGTCCTGAGAAGTGGAGCTATCAAAAGACATTGTGTATGAAAGGATTTTGTATGCTGTAAAGTGGTGGGGTTTTTTCTTTGTTTGCTTTTTGTTTTGTTTTGTTTGTTGTTGTTGTTGCTTTTACCTAGAAGCGATTATTATTTCTAATTCAAATCAGCCTCCCAAAGATTTTTTTTTTTTTAATTTCTTTGGATGTTGCATCGAGGGACAAAAGCTCAATTTTTATCCTGATTTTTAAAAATTAGACAGTAAAATCTCACAATTGGTTAGCACTTGCAGTTTATAAAGCATTCATAGAATTCATAAAACGTTTTCTCACACATTAACCTGTTCCCAGTCTTCTGGAGGAAAGAGGATGCTGATCTTGCTAGGCAGCTTGATGTATATATTTCATTTTACCCAGAAACCTTACAAGATAGCTAAAATTAGCTTCACTTTTTAGATACGAAAACTTAGGGTCAAGGTTCCAAGGTCATATGGTTTTAACTCCCATCTTTATAATTCATCATTTCCTTGACCTTGGTGGCATAATTCTCTTCTGTGAAGAGGATTGTAAATAAAACAGTTAGGGGCCTTGAGTTTGCCTAGAGGACCATTATCAAAATTCTTCTTTCAGATCTTAATGTTTCCCTATGTTAGCAGAGAAACATGGGATTAGGAAGGACCTTTAATAATTGATTCCTCTACTTAGATCTCAAGAAAGGCCATTGTAACCACACCAAAGATTTAGCGCTCAAATACTCTAGCTTAGTGACTCTCAACTAGTGCCAATTCTCCCTTCCTCCTGTCCCTAAGGGACGTTGGCCTATATCTGGAGTCATTTATTTGCCACAACTGGCCAGGTACTATGGGTATCCAATGGATAGAGACCAGAGATGCTGCAAAACATACTGCAATACACAGGAGAGCCCCACCTTTCATGGCAAAGAATTGTTAAGTCCCAACATATTAATAGTGCTGAGCTGAGAAACCTTGTTGGAAGAATCAGGAAGGCTTCCTGGAGAATGGGGATACTACAACTGGGATTTTGAACATAATTTAAAATTCTCCAAGCAGAAAATGGAAGGAAAAGGCATTCCGGACAAAGTGTATGGCATTTGCAAAAGTACAGAGGCCTGAAATAGTGCTGTATATGTAGGAATTTCTGGGCTCTTTGGCATTGCTGTAGCATTTCTGGGAGGAGCAGTAGGGGGATGACATTAGAGAAATGTGTTGAGTTTCTTTTCTCCAACAGTAATTCACATTAAGAGTAGAACTGTAAATTCATTTTGTTGCTGAGGATAATTCTTTCTGCTAGACAACCTGTGACCATTGTCATTAGTTCTTAAGAGAATCATGCAGACTACTCTTGATCGATGATACAGGCAGGTAGCCTGGCCATGACTCTTGACAGACCTGTGCTTATTTTCTTTCGGTGGGCTCCTATAAGGATTGAACCACAGGAAGGTGATGTACCACCCTGAGCTGAATACTTCCTCACTAGCTTTTTTTGTATCCACAGCCCCTGTATCCATCTGCGTGGTCTATACTGCAAAGTAGTTTGATGGGGCAGCATGCAGAAGTGGTACTCAGTGTGTTCTTATGCAGTAATGTAGTGGTACTCCGTGTATTTTTATGCAGTAATTGCTCTCCAGCCAAAGCAACTTTCTAGACCTAGGTGATTCTGAACTAATTTATAATTATATATGTACTCCTATTACAGAAGATTGCACTCCTTTGTGTTTTAACACAGCTTCAATTTGGTTAAAATGATCCTATTTAATGAGTGCTATTCATCAACTATATATATATTTCCATCCATCCATCCGTCCATCCATCCATCCATCCATGCTCACTAACCTTGGTTTCAATTTGAGTCCTGGCTTTGACATTTGCTTGCTATGTGACTTCTGGCAAATGCTTTAACCTGTCTAAGATGCAATTTCCACATGTTTAAAAAGGAGATCATAACAATTAGCAAGGTTGTATTCTGTATCAGAGATAATATGTGAATACTCTAAAACAATGATATATTAATAGTAGTAGATTTGCTAAATAAATGGTAGTTTTATTATTATTGCTACTATGACAATGATGATGACAGTGTGCAGAGCATTTTAATCTATGGTTTGGAAAATAGGAAGGTTGATAAATGCCTTCTTATCTTTTGGAGTTCATACTGGGAGCTTCCCCTCTCCAGCCCACCATAATTGATATCACATGGTCCCAGCATCTTAATCTGGTACCAACCCTGTGGCAGCAACAGAAAGCCTGAGCTTTGTGACCTTGGGTAAGTTATTTAACTTCTCTGAGCATCACCTGGTAATTTGCGAGAATTAAATGAAATAAAACATTTAAAATTCTTGGCACTCAGTAGATGCTGAACAAATGCTGGTTCCTTTCTCCCTGAGGCAGTCATCATCAAGATGTTCTGTGGGTTTCACTGCTGGCAAAAACAAATGAGGTTAAATAAAAGTCAGAGGTGAAAATAAGGGGAGTTAACAGAGTTTCTGTTTTGTTTTGTTTTTTTTTTTTTCTTTACATTTTCTACAATTTACAGAGATTCTTCTCTCCCTCAAACTTAAGTAGATTTCAAATGACTTATTCTCAAGGTGAAATTTATTTTTATGCTTTCTTCTCTAAGTCTAGCCAAGATGTTTCTCATAGATGGGTTTGACCTTTGATGGAGATGTCTCAAACCTGCCTGTACCATTCTCCAGAAACGAATATTCTTTCCCAAATCCTAGCTTGAGTTCTCAGAATTTTTCCTCCAGCTAAGTCACTTCTGCCCTGGCCTCTTGGAGTTTGTTTGCATTAGACCCTCATATAGTGGGCAGAAGTTTCCTCCCTATGCCTAGAGCTCTTGCCTTTTGGCTGTTGGCCTTACTCTGAGCTGCAGACACTGGCTCCTTACTGGTGGTGTTCCTGCCTCAAGTCCTTAGAGTTCCCCTGGCCTGGACTGAACTCTGCCTAGACCTCAGGTCTCTTAAATAAGCTTCCTCTCAATCTTTTATTATTTTCGCAGACACCTACATGGCTTGCTGTGCTTTGAATATGCTAACACTTCACTCATGCTGACTGGATGGGTCTTCCATACTCAAGGATGGGCTTGCATGTTCCTTCTAGGCCTCAACTGGGAAGACTTTGCTTCTTCCCATGTGTCACATAGCACTTGTAATACCTACAGTGTGTGTCCCTAGAAAGATTTTTGAATTCCTAGGCCACAGGAGCTATGAAGTGTCAATCTTCACTGAATCCTTTAGGATGTGGCCTAGTGCTTATAATTAAGGAGACAGAGAAGGAAGCAAAAGGGACTAACAGACATGCTGAAGGCTAGTGGTAACAATGCAACATGAGTTCATGGCTCAAACTTCATTCTGTTAGTACCCCTGGGAATGAATCACATGGGAAGTGAAGACACTAGGAGATACAGGAGTTTCTCAGGCTGAATAGGAATCAGCAGTGGGCTGTGAGAATGACCTAGTGGAATGAGCAGGAGCTACACAGACCTGGGACAAATCTTAATTCTGCAATTTAACAGCTGTATGATCTCATGCAAATTGAGTAAGTTATCTGATTCTTTTTTTTTTTTTTTGGTAAAATGTGGTGTATTGGTTTGTTTTCACACTGCTATAAAGAAATATTTGAGACTGACAGGAGAGAGAGAGTGAGTGCAGGGGAACTCTGTTATTTTTTAAACCATCAGATCTCATTGAGAACTCTCTCACTATCACGAGAACAAGAGGGAGGAAACAGCCCCCATGCTCCAACCACCTCACACCAGGGTCCCTCCCTCAAGACATGGGGATTACAATCCCAGATGAGATTTGGGTGGGGACACACAGCCAAACCATATCATGTGGCTACTATCATCTACTTAGGGATAATGCATTTGGCCCGTAATAGTCACTCGATAAAATATCATTATTGTTAATTTTGGAATGGAGGATGTACATACCCACGTATGTGAGTGACTTTCATGTTATCTCCTACATGTAAGTATTACATTGTCTGAGTACACTACAGCTTCTACTTTTATAACTGTGATCACCATGTAATAAACTACATGTAACAAACATAGTGTGTCAGTCACTGTGTGGATACTTTCTATACATCTTCTTATTTAATTTTGAATAACTGTAGCATAAGAGTTTCTGTTATCATACATATTATAGAGATGAGGAACTTATTACAATATTTAGGTGACTTGCCCAATATTTCTCATAATTAATAATTGGGATTTATAGCCAAGCCAGCCTGTTGCATAACCTGCCCTCCTTGCCAGTATCCTAAATGCTGCTTCCAGTGTTGTCAGGAAACACTTAACAGACCATGTGGAAAATGCGATTCCTACCTTATAAAAGTCCCCAGTATTGACCATCAGGAATGGTTCATAAGACCAGATAATCTCAACACATTAATAACCCTAATACATGAATTATTTGCTTGAATAATGAGATCACTGAACATTATATAGGGACAGCATGAAAACTGATTTAGGAAATGAATTTTTGATATTCTTCTTTAAAATAGATAGCAGATATACATAATGATTTGGAATAGAAAGAAAATCAGCAACAATGTAGCATGTTTTTTTCTTTCTGCTAGTCCATAACCTTCTCAAGGATATGCAGCATCTTCTGTTTAATAATAAATTATTGTGTTTGCCTAGCAAATTATATATTTCAAAGAGCTTTTGTAAACTTGTCTTATTTGATCCACATAGCAAAGCAGTGAGGTAGACAGAGCAAGAGACAGTATTCTTTATAAGTAGATGAAATGGCTGAGGTTCTTAGCAAGGGTTAGTTATCCAAGGTCACACAGTTAATTAGTGACAGAGCTGGGGCTGAAATCCAGGTCTCTCTGCCCAGCGTGCATCTCCCAAATGCCTAGTTCAGTGGGATTGGACAGCTGCAACAATTTGTGTACAATGAAGTGTTCAACAAATGTTGACTGCTTGTTTGGCTCAAAACAATTGAAGATATTTTTCACTATGATTTTCATTGTTTCTCTAAAGTGGTTTAGGAGCACATTATCTCTGGTTTGCTGGTGTGGAGGAGAGAAGCAGAAAGCAACCATTGATCAGGTTTGAAAATTGTTTACTGAGACACCTACAAAGTTTTCAGAGGAGAGAAGTTTGCTGTTTCAATCACTGACACACAGACTATCCTGTCTTCAGTCATAGCTGGGAATAATCTCCCTGTACCTGGTAAAATGGAGTTCAGCTTTACAATGGAGAGAACACCCATCCAACTCCAGTGATTTCTGAGACATAACATCCAATAGAAGATCCTCAGAGAGTAATAACACTATGTACACAGTGTACTGTTTTTTCAGACCCTTGATAGAGTAATTTAACAGAGCTGTGTAGTATGAGCTACATGGGCTGAAGATGATTTTGATTCTTAGTTCTCAGCAATTTGAACCCAAATCAGCTGGTTTAAATCAGAGTTGAGAGACATTTCCAAGTGTTAGCTATTTATTTTGGTAATCTGCAAAATCTTTACTAGACATGCATTTTCTCTGGTGTTGATCCATCCAAAAGTGAGCACAACCAATTATCAGTGCGTAAATTTGGAGACTGTTGATTGATTAAATCTGTTGTGTGCATATGAGTGAGGGCTTCAGTTAGGGTCACTTGGTCAGCACATAACCACCCTTTCAACCCTCTTACCTACCGAATGGACAGTTAGTACAAGCTGCTGGGTTTCGTAACATATGTAGCCTTTTGCTTAAAGAGTATTCAGGCTGAATGGAAATTTTGCTGAATTCTACCCTCAGTGTCTGATGCATAACAGTCAGTAAATATTTGTTGCATGAATACAATGTAGTGTCATAAACCTTCTCCATCTGTGCCCCCTGCCTCTCCACCGCACCCTCTGCTGTTCCCTCTTGCCACTTCTAACCTGGGACCACACTTTCTATTGCTTCTTAGAAGATATCTTCTTCTATAGTCCCCTCTCTTGCCTGGTGATCTTATTCATCCTAGGAACCCAGATGACATTTTCTTCCTCTGTGGGACATTCTATGATACATGCCCAAATGAGAGTTCACAGTGACCCCCATGAACCTCTCCTCCGCCTGCACTTATTGTCACATTTCTGGGGTGGGGTGGCTCTATGTGCCGCTGGGTTGTAACCATGACTACAGTGAGCCTCTGTTTTATTCTCACTTGTAATTCTGTCTCTAGGGCAGTGATGGGCACACTGTGGACACTTACTAATTCCTTGTTGGGTTGAAGGAAGGAAGGAATTCTGCTTGCAGCCCCACAGTGTTAGATTTGCAAATCACTTTAGGAAATGAGGAAAGGGGTTATGTTTTATAATATGAGAATTGAGTTGTAAGAGACTCTCTGGTTTGGTTGGAGAGTGCCAGAAGAGGCACTGAAGGCAATACCCCAAGCCTGGGAAGGGTTAAAGATTCTGGCTTTCATTCACTGCAATGATCCTAAACATGACTCCCATGCTATTTCCACTTTACAAGCTTCACAATGATGACTTTAACACTCAGTGCACCACAGGCTGACCCTTGTTTGGCCTCCTCACTTGGATCAAGGGTATTTCGAATGGAACCTGACTTAGGTGATGATATTCAGTAGCATTTGTCCGGAGTTTGTCTGGAATTCTATAGCCTAGATTAGGTCTCTCTGGTACTAGTTTCTATAGACGCCTGGGCTTCCCCTTCCATACCTAATTTAGTACCCAGCTAGTGTCACATTTCCCCCATCTTCTGTCGCCTTAGCCTTTCATGGCACCAGAAAAGGGATCACAACCCCCTTTCTGCTGTCTGGTACTCAAGTTCTGAGCCCTTTTTGTTAGATAACGAGTTTGTATCAAGAGGGTTACTTTTACATGTAATATACAAATTCAAGTTAATGTCTGTGTATTTTAAATGCCACCAACAGATGCGTAATGTAGAGCTCTTGGTTGGAAAAAATAAGATTTTTTTATGGAAAACTCTACACAAATAGAAGCTGAAGTTGATGCAGTTCTTACACATATATTTCTCTTTTAATTTTCTTGACTCCCTTGTGAGGTATCATTCTCATCTCCATCTTATAAAGAAGGAAACTGAGGCTGTGAGAAATGTAATAGTTGGCTGGAGGTCACACAGCTACTTAATGAGAGTCACAACTTGACCCAAGTCTGTCTCCAGATTTGTGATATGACATCATCTGACAATTATTGAGGTGACACAGTTTAAATTGGTCAGAAGCTATCTATCAATAGGACAAGGATACTATATAAAGGAATCCAGCTTCTGGTCAATTTTGTAAGGTCTCACTTAAAAGCAAATTTGGAGGAGAGAGGGCTTTTCTAAGTCTCTTCTCTCTAGAGCCCAGCAGTTAGATGGAGCCTCGGATGAGGTGGTTTGCAATCTTTAATATCAGTAGCATACTTCTTGCGGAGACTTTTCTGCAGGCGAAATAGGCATAAACACAAGAGAATCCAGTTTTCAGATCCCTTTTAATACATTTTATGTTGACTCAACAGATGTTTACGATAGTCTTTGTTGTTGCAAGTTCACATGCTGAAGCCTGGGGGTAGAGCGGTGTGGCAGGGACAGATGGAGCTGCTCCTACCCTCAAAGAACTGACCATCTAACGTTTTACTCACTCTTACTCTCTTGCTCTTATTTTTTTTTCCACAAACGGGACTTTTTATCTGCCACTATTAAAAGTCTGAACTTTAAAAAGATTTTTGAACTGGTGATGCGTATCCATCAGCTCATTCAACTTAGCACCTTTCTCATTCCCAGTAGCTTTTCCAGAACTTCTGCCTTCACCATAAAGCTCCATGAGTTTTCCCAATTCAAACTTGGGCTTCTTCAGCATTTTCACTTTTCTGACAAAGACATCGTAAAGAGGATAAATGGATCGGCAAACCTTTTCTTTGTCTTTTCTGATGCTGTCTAGAATCCATTTATTGACCATTTCTTTCAAATGATTTGTCTGTACCTCTCAGGTCATGACTTCTTTAAATTTGGTGGACCTGTTGGTGCTGAGTGTAAGAGGTTCTCTGTCTCTGGTACCTGACCATTGCACATTTTTAGTAAAACTGACACAGAACAAAGTAAATACCATCTATAGTTTCAATAGCAACATGAGCTTCAATAAAGATCTGCCACTTTTTGACCATGAAACACATTTTGTCATAGGTAAGATTCATGTCATGGAAGTTTTCAGGCAGTTTTTGCCCTTAACATCTTTAGTAATTGGCTTGAATTTTCTGAATGCAATTTCATCACTCTGCACATCACCATGATTCACCTCAATCAGTCCACCCTTGAAGCCATCAGATACAAAATCGGTTCCATGAGTCCCTGTGACCAGTGCCTTTCCAATATTTCTTATATTGAACATAGCAGGTACTTTTACATTATACCAATATATCATAGAAAATGAATCAACCACTTTCTTCTCAGTTCCCTTTTGCCACTTTTTGTACAGCACTTCTGCTTGCTAACTGTCATGGTGCTGCTCAGAGAACCAAAAGGCTATCTTTCTCTTAAAAATAACCTTAACCTCCATGTGTTTATAGAGACATAAACTGTGCTATTCCTTTTTTCAATTTTATTTTTTGTTATGTGTTATTTTGGTATCATTCATTTTGCAAACATTTATTGAAGACCTACTCTGCGCCCTATCTTGTGGTGGGTGCTGTTGATATAAAGGCAGTTACTACACAACCTCCGACCTTGAGTAGATATGTTAAAAGGGAAGAGAATGGTAAGTGCTTTATTAATGGTACACAAAATTTGTTTTGGAAATACAGTGGATAAAGTGACTAACTCTGCTAAGGAGAGGCAGGAAAGAAATTGGGAAAGTCTCTATACGGTGTGGGCTGGCTCAATTGTCTAAGTTCATTTCCTAAATGCTGGCTTGGAACCATGTATTTTATTATATAAAGTGCAACTGCCATTTACTATTTAAAGACTAATTAAAAGTGATAACCGAATGAAATCTTAAATAATAGTACCCAGTAGAGTATATCTTTAGTATTCATGGATTTAACATCAATGATTTTGATTATTCAAGAACTACTTTGTAGGTGTTTGACATAGGCAGTCCTAATTTTGCTGAGAATCTAATTTTTATCATCTGGTTTCGGGATGCTGCATGGAAGCAAAAAAATTTGCAGAGACCGTGAGTCTAGCTGACTGCCCAGCATCCACATCTGAGCTTGGCTGTATTGTGTGTGTGAAAAGTCACCATGATTTGAAAGAATAAACCCTCAAAAACTTACAAAGTCAGTTAGTTAGCTGGTGTTGGAAGTAGATGCACAAGAAGTGTGACTTCTCTCAGAAAAGTGATAGAATAGAGCCAGAAGAGACTGTGACAGCTTCAGAGCTTGGAGTATTAATTCTCAGGGTATCCATTCCCTTTACAAATGTCAGGGGTCTGATACCATAGAAATTTCTGATGTTCAGATTGGGACTGAAGTCTAAGCAATATGCTAGTGATAGTAGGGGTAAATAATGTAAAATTTAAAATGTTTTCATGCCTCCTTGAGGTTTTACATTCTCCACTGGATCTGTAGACTGAGAAAATGCCTGTCATGTAGTAGATGCTTAATGAATATTTGTTGACTAAAATTTAGAAGGCTAGGCTCATTGACATTAAAATGCTAAGACCTGTCACACATATCATGTATTTATTTTTCCCTTTAAGGATGAATTCCAAAAGAGTTGTATTGGACCATACAGTATTAAATTAGATTATGTTATTATGTAATTTAATTTAATCTCAGATATGGTCATAGATAATCTATAAGGTGCTTTTATGATCTATAAGGTATTTTTTTTCTTCTAGGAATGGTTTTGTGTTGGAGATTGAAAATACCTGTATTTATCAGGACAAGACTGATGCTCTAAAATGCTGGCTAACATACTTAGGCTGATTGTAAAAGAAATTTGAAGGAGGAAAAATACGATGAAATGTTTCAAAATAGTGACATCTATTAACTCACATCAGTGCCTAATGTGCATTTTTCCTTTATATATTTCTCTCTATCTCTCTCTGGAAACATCCTTCTTGGAAGTTTTCCCCTTATCAGAACAAAGTGCTAAGAGATAATTTTTTTCAAGTCAGATGTGACAGAACACACATCAGCATTCAGGAATGAGGCTTTTGCAATAGGTAATAGTGTAATCGGTTTTGCCAGCAGCAGAATGTACAATCCTATTAGAGTTGTGGAAAAGGGAAAGTATCACCTTAATTTACCTCCAGGCAATAGAGCAATAACTTGAGGTGCCTAGGGCTGCTGTGTAAAGATACTTTAATCACCTAGTAAAAACAGTTTTAGTCTACTGCCTACTTTAGATGAAGGAAGACTCTCCTAAGTTAATAAATGAATTTTATCCAGCATACAGTCTGGCAATCATGATATGCTATTTTAATCTTTTTCAACATTAAATCTGTTAAAGAAATTTAGCAGGTTACAATGAGATCAATTTCCCCCTTACATTCCCTATGTTCATTGCAGAAAAATTGGATGACAGCTTTTGGATGAGACTGATAGTGCACAAGAAGGAATTGCTTCAAAATTAAGGGAAGTCAGAGTTTCATTCCACAAGCTTCAGATAGAAGCTGCTTCCTATTGTCTTGTACCTTTGGGACTGAACTCATTATAGTAACCATCAAACTAGAAAGTCTTCGGCTGGGGGTATTTCTCATGTTTGCTTTTCTGGCTGTATGGGGAATGTGATCTTTAATTAGTTAAGGTTGTAAAATATTGCAGAGAATTTCCCAGGCACACTTTGCTTTGTGGTCTAGGTCAGCAAATGCAATTCTGTTTTAATTGTGGCTGAGCTATTGTCTTAGACTGGTATTCCTAGAGTGCCTTTTACCAATTAATGGTAATATACTACTGGGAAATCACGTTGCCTTGTGGAAGCCTGTAAATAGCAAAGCCCTAATAGGCTGTCTATTAATAGCAATACAGAGTCAGAGACCTAATGCCATTAAATGGCGGTATTCATGTGTGAAAGCCGTCTAGTAACTACTTTAAGGAATTTCAACAGTCATTTGTGTGTGTGGGAAGTGCATGTGTGGGGGGAAGTGTATGCATGTGCGCATGCCTGTTTTCCTCCTGTCTTTCTCTCTTCTTTGTCTTTTTGTCGGACTTTTCTCTGATATGAATTTCCATTTTCTGTCAACTCTTTATGATAGATTGGGTTCAGTGAAGCAACATGTGCCAGTCGTTGCCTTTGAACCTGTACTTCAGATGTGTGGCATTTTATTTTCTCTCCTGCCTCTTGGCTTATCATCAATTCTAGCAGTGAATTTTGACATGTGCAAATTAATAATCATTCAGTCCAAATGAATACAGTGACCTCTGTGCCCACATGATGTACTAAAAGGAGAAGGATGCCGTGCTCATGAACTCGAGGAGTTCGCAATTTAATGAGAGAAGCAAAAATGCACACGCGCGTATGTGTGTGTATTTCCACCTGTCTCTAATAGGCTGTCAAGTTATAATAGTTTAATGTAATCATATGCTTTTTACATTTGTGTGTGATAGACTCCTGAGAATAATAGTTAATTTTGTGAAAGAATTAAAATTGAAGTGACCTGTCTAGTTTGGAAAGCTGGGCCAGAAGCAAGGCAAGAAAAAAAAAATAGGAATAAACATAAATCTTTCACTGTAGAAATGCAGGGTGGAGAGATGGCCTAGCAGTTCATTTGAAAAATGCCTTGATGTTTTAGGTGACCATAACCTGAAGATGAAGCAGGGCGTAGGGTAGTTTGTTCCTATGAAGTCTAAAGCAGTCTCTGAGGAAGTGATAGACAAGTGTAGGTTTTAGATGAACCAGTTCTCAGGATCTGGTTCTTTGTTCTGAGCAGGTCAATGCATCAGGAGTATTGCACTAGAAGATATTTTCACTCTGAATAACATATAGGAGGAGATGCACAGCACTGAGGAATGGATGAGTAACAGGCATCTTATAAGAGTGATGTCCAAAGACAACTAGCAATATTGAATCCAGAGGAGGAAAGGCAGAGAGAAGATAGATTCACTTAGTGTTTTAAGACATGTGAAGCAGAAGAGGCTGAATCCCTATTCTGTGCTGTTTCAATGGGTGGAAAGTGTAGGCAGGCAAACATATGGACAGGATATGAAAAAATATCTTCCTAACAATTGCAACTATTGCTGGAATGACAAGGCTTGGTAAGTAGTGAGCTCAAGACTATCGACCTTTCACCCAGACCAAAAGGATGCTAAGTATTGAGGCTTTCCATAGATGGACATTTGTATTTGATCATCATGATGTCTTACTGTACTGAGGTTCTCAAGATGTGCCAAATGAACATGAATGCAAATCCTGCTTCTATCATGTATGTGATGTAACCTTGAAAAGGTGACTAAAACTTTAAAACCTGTTTCCTCATTTCTAAAATGGGTTTAATATAATGGCTGTATGTACAGTGAAGTAAACACTCAAAGAAAGGTAGCCTATTGCTCTAATTTTATTACAGTACCTATTTGACCTTCTTGGCTTTAGTCTGAAAAGTGAACTTAATTAAGACTAGCTGATGAAGTCCTGAGGGAAGGCTCAGTTCACAGTCCCTTGGTGTTGTTAGGGTTCCATTTTTCAGCTGAGCGTGAAGAGGCTGCTAGCAGTTTCAGACTGTGGCAACAAGAAAATTTTCATCGACTTTGCTTACTTGTGTCCATCGATTTTGGAAAATAATGTTTGATTCTTGCATTTTAATAAAAACCTGATTATAATACACATATTGCCTTATGCAAAAAAGTAGTAGTCATTTGAAAATAGTAATATTAGCAGCTATGAATAGTAATATTTAAAGAGTTCTTATTATGTGCCAGGCACTGTGCTAACCAGTTTACATAGTAAATAGTGTTTACTATCATTATTATTGTAACAGGTGGATTAAATGCATTATATTCTTTAAGTCTGAAGCAACTTTATGAGATAGTATTCTTATTTTACAGATAAGGAAACAGGTACCTAGAAGCTGTTACTTCCACAAGGGCATATCACTAATAAATGAAATAAATAAAATTAGGATGTTTCAGCTGAACTCTCATTGTGCCACCTGACTCTAGAATCAGTCTCTCAAACCTCTCTTTCTTTTGTTCTCACACAAACATAAGTTTTAAAAATCACTGTTTATTCTTAATACAGACAACACACTCTGGCTTATTCATTTTATTTAAAAATGCATATGTCAGATCTATTACATTGATTCCCTATCTTAAGTGATCATTACTAATTATAATTTAAAAAATAATGCACACTTGTTTCACTTTGTTCCCGTGGGAATACAAAGTTCTCTATGCTTTAGATGGATTATGATTCTCACATATGTAAAGGGATTTGTTTCGTGCTCTTTTGAGGTAGTCCCATGAAGCAGTGTCATTTTATAGTGGCAGAGGTTATGGTGAAGGAGAGGCACACTTTATGAATCACATTGTCCAAATAAATTACTGCTGTCATCTGAATTCAAAGAGATACATTGTTCCAAATCAGAGCCCTAAGTGACTTGAACATTTCCATCAGAGATTGTGAATTATTATGTAATGGAAACTAAATAGTTGTAGTTTTTCATTTTAGAACAGCCGTAACTGTCAGGTCCACATCATATGCCAAAGACAAGTTGTGCCATGGAAAATACAATGTGAGAGCCAGGAGACCACACGGATTCCATGAATGAGCCAGACTTCTTGGGAGGTCAGTACTCAGACCTGGGCTTTAAGGAGCAGGTCTAATTTGTTTTAGTGATTTTTCCACCCATCTTTTTTCGATGGTTCCTAGCTACTACTATGCCTGTTTGTTTAAGTAGCATTTGAAACCTCTCTGGTCTCTGCTCAGAGCTCAACTTTGATAGCAGAAACAGAAGGAAGGGTTTCCAAAAGACTGTTGGCTCTGAACAACTGTTACTTAGGAGTTTAATATTGGTTCTCTGCAGGAAACATGCAAATGACTGATTACCCACTAAAAATAAAGACTTTTATAGCTGATTTTAAAATCCTATGTTGGCTATGTCTTTGAAACACTCTTTAATTGCTTATGAATATATTATATTTTTGCCTCCTTTTCCTTGTTATAATTTCTCTTTCTACAAGAATAGCTATCTTGGTGGAATTTATTGATTTCCCCAACAAGATTTACCTGTTAGCATTTTCTCTGGCAGGACATTCTTGTGACTGGCTGCAGTTCAGGAATGTTTCCCTTTCATTTGGTACACATTTGCCTAGTGATTATGTGTATCAGATACTCGGAGGACAGAAGATGAATAAGACATTGCTCTCCTGTAAAACACTCATTCAATCGTCAGACATAGAAAACGGCAGGATTGTGTATTAAATGCCAAAATAAGGGTAGGTTATAAGTATGGTGGTGAAATAAGCCCATGTCTGTTTTGGAATTAATGATTTCATAAAGAAGGAAGTGAGGAAGTATTCAGTTTGTGTCTTAAAGTGTGTGTATTGAGGGGTGGGGAGATAGGTGGTTATTTCAGGCAGAACAATGCAAAGCACTTTGGAAACATTCAGACAGTTCTGACGTATCTGGAGTAGACAGGTGGATGGAGCAGTGAGTGGAGGGAGATGAGGTGGGTCAGAAGAGAGGAAAGATCCTGAAGGTGGCTGTGTGTGCCTGCTAGAGACTGTCTAGGCCTGCCTGCTACGTCCTTTGGACCAATTCTTGATGCTGATGCACCCATCAGATCATGTACGATCCAACTTTTTCTGATTAAGGGCTCTTTAACTTCTGCTGGGGAGAGTGGTTCTGACTGATGCTGCTTCTACAATTGTTGTAGGACTTCTTTGGACTTTCCTGGACTGACCAGGTATTACACTTGATTCCTGACTGTGGGTGTCTGTTTCCATCTCTGGTCTCAGAGTCTGGCTGTGCAGCAGATGCATTTTGGAGGAGCTGAAGCTGAAAATGCCAGTGTGGTGCTGGTGTGCATCACTGCCCTCTCTAGGATACCTCTGCAGCAGAGCGAGGTTACAGAGCTGCATCTGCTGCAGCTTTCTGTGAGTTGTGTAAAAAGGTTGTGCCAACCAGTGAGGAGCTTACATTTTCTTAGGTGGGATTCCTACTATTTTAATTTAAGCAGCTCTTAATTAATTAATTTTAGCAGTTCTTCCTGTGTCTCCCTCCTGGGACTAACTAGGTGTGTGTGTGTGTTTTTTTTTCTTACAACTCATCACCACGTATAGGACATTGTTAATAGATGTGATAAATGATAATAATTCTCTGCTGGACTCTTCATACGCAGTCAGGAGTCAAAGCTCCACTGGAGAGAAGAAACATCATTCACTCATTCAACAAATATTTATTGTTCGTGTACTATGTACAGTAACTGTCAAGCACTCTGTAGGTGCTGGAGTCCATGTTGAGTAAGACAGGAAGGATCCTCTCTGCCCTGGGGGGATATTACAATCTGTCTAGTTGAGGGGATAACCATAAATGCCATAATTAAGGTCACGTGCAATGACATCTTCTCCGAAAGGCAGGACAGCACATCTGTGGCTACAGAGCATGCCTAAGATTTTGGGCAGGTAGCTGGTCAGAACTGACCTCAAAACCAAAAATTCTCCATGCAACACACAGTCCAGAATGGTCTCCTTGAACTCTAAGGCTGTTCCTAATTTCTCTTTTAACAGCACATTTTGCATTTTTGCAAACTTTTCTGTTGCAACCTCACATAGGTAACTGGAATTTCACTTCTGCTGAACTCAAACTCTAGATATGTGAAGGGAAGAAGGGTGGTTGTAGAATGGCCCCAGGATCCTCCTTTCTGGACTCCTTTCCTCTTTTCTCTTTGCTGCTAGCTTTCCCTTATTGTCTGACCTAAATTGAGCCAAAAGCTACAAATACTGAGGGATACCTCCACAATACCATTCTCATACATTTTTACTTCAGTGAGCCAGCTTCCCTTTGGATATTGGATATGTTATCAGTAATGTACGTACAATATAACTAGCATCATAATCCTTCACTTGAGCCATTCACACAAGTTTTAAATAGTATGTTAATATAAGGTCAGAATATTTTTCATATTATCTTGAATTTTCACACCAGTCCAGATTTCACACTATTATTGCCTATTTCCAAGTTCCTAAAATAGTTGTTTCTGATTATATTCATGTTACCTGCTTCACATTATGAGCAGTGCTTAAATAAATATTCTCACAAAGGGGAAAAAATATCTTGATTTTTCTTCCCTGTCTCAAAGAAACTGCGTATCAATTTGTTTGCAAATCTCAATAATTTGTTCTAAAACTAACATTGACCTGTATTGGTATTTACACAGCTTACAATCACTAAGCACATTTAAATATAGAAATTTTTAAAGAACTGTTCTATCTGCAACATAAAGGCAGTATGATAACAACAGACTAATGTTAAAACAGCCTTCTCTTTTCTCCTTTTCCCTTCTCACTGCAAGTCAACATGTATGCATTTCACAGATATTCATGCTGTGTGCATATGCACTCTGAATTCTGTTTTAAGGACTATAGATGAGAATTCTTTTGTTTTCTTGTCAAAGCCTGGTTTAACACAGTGAGTTAGTATCTATCGATGTCTTGTCAGTGCCTCTGGTGCTGTTGACAGAGCAAGTGGGCACATTTCATCTCAATTACCAAAAGAAGATGAATACAAGGCGGGATGTGTGTGTCAGAGGTTAGAGCCATTTAATGGGATGAAATGCGAATGAAAATTGGAGAACAATCCAAGAAATCTATAGAAGATGAGAACTGGAGAAACTCAATTAGAGAAAACCATATACTTCCCTCCTTCTGGACCCTGGTTTCTTTGTGCTATTGTAGTTGCTTATTTGGTTATAAATAGGAAAGCAAAGAGTTTATTGTTTCCATTGCAAAGAAAAGGCAAGGTAGTTTTGAGGATTTCACTTATGAGCTCTGATGCTTTTATATGTATGCTTTCATATGTATGTGTGTGTGTGTATATATATGGGGTGTATATACACACATATATGTACACATATATACACACACATACACATATACATATATAGGGTGCATATATATACACACATCCTATATCTGTACATCCTATATTACATATACCTATATACACATATAGGAAAATTGGAGGAAATGTGGAGTATACATGTATTCACATGTGTACACATATATGCATACATGTGTGTACATATACATGTATATATACAGCATATACAAGTACATGTATATATACATATGTAAGATACATACACACACACCTTATATGTATATACACACATATATACACATACACACCCATCCTGTATAACATATGTGTGTATGTGTGTGTGTGTATATGCCCCTTATAATGCACACACACCCTGTGTGTGTTTGCATGTGTGTGTATACCCCCTATAACCGAATCAACCAAAACTAATTACTGTACCAAACTATGACATTGGCTATGTGATTTTTGTCAACACTGGTCAAAGGAAAAGGCAGTTTGGTGAGATTTAACCTAAAAGGATGAAAGAAAATAGACATTCTGTAGGGCACTTTTCCCATCGTAAGCTTTTATAAACTTCTCATAATAAATGTAGTTATAAATTTTAAAGTCACACAACCTACATAGTCGAAGGAAGAAACAATAATGCAAAACTAAGACCCCAATCTGTCTTCCTTTGCTTGTTTTGTGTTTCACTTCCATTACCTAGAATGTGTTTTGCCAGGGCAGTAAATTTTGCTATTTTGGTCAAAGTTGTCTCTGTATCATATGTGCAGTTATCTTTGCAACCCCAGTAAAAATGCTTTCTTGGTAAACATCAAATCACCTGTGAAAGTCAGAGTGCATTCATTCACGTGAGAAAAGAATAAGTGAGCTATATGCTTTCATTATTTTATTGAGAAGTTACTGAAGGCTGTTACTTTATAAGGGGTAGCAAGTGTGAGATTTGTGTCAGGGTGGATATAGCTTTACTTACGTTTTTCAGATTTTGATACAGAAGAAATGAAAAAAAAAGTGTTCTTTTGCCTTGGAGAAAAGTTATCTGAAAAGGAAAATTTCCAAAAGTTTCAGCATAAAAGGAGAGAAGTTCAAGTCCATTCGTTACATGTTTAAGAGTATATTTTGTCCTATCTGGCACTGCCCACAGAGGAAATACTTGGGCTTTTAAGAGTATGTGGGTGTGGGCATATGCTCCAAGCGTTTGCCCAAGTCATTTCACTTTAGGGAACCTTTTTTCCAAGTGTAACTTCTTGAAAGAGAAAAGGCTTTTCTAAGTGAAACTCAAATTCTCAGCCCAATTGCTTAGAGACCCCAGACATTCTTTGTGCTGAGTTACAGAGTCAGTATTAAATAAGTCTAAAAATTGGATTAAAGTATGGCTAATATCTGATAGCACATCCACCTGAAAATGTTCTTGCTTGAAGAGCTGGAGGTTATGTTCTGAAATTTTATTTAAAAATCCCACAACACTTTTCAAAGCTGAAGAATTCTTTTGTGGACAAATTTTAATTTAAATTATGCCTCATGCAAAATCCTCAACAGAATTTTCAGCACCATCTTTCTATCAACATCAACATCAATGATGTTTTATCTTACTAAACATCATGGAATTTTGTCCTTGAGTAAAATTATTAAAATACAAAAAGGAGCAGTTTAAGGATGTTGATTTAGGAGATCAGTTATTATCTCTCTACATGGTAAATTGTAGCATTTTTAATTTTTGTGTTTTTTTCCCCAACAAATAATGCAAATCTTATAATGATTTAATCAAAATGTGATCTGAAACTGCGGGTTAAAATATAATTGACACAATTTTTCTGAAAGGCAGTTTAGTCAAATGCATTTGAAAAATATGTATCTCCTTTGACCTGTCAATTCTACTTTTGTGAATTTATCCTAAAGAATAATTGAAAAAAGATAGGGATACAAGGTTATTCATCTAAACATGAGTTATATTAGTGAAAAATTTTGAAATGACCTAATAAGTGACCTTGTGAGAGTAGACTTCATTAAGTAAATGGTAACTATCACATGAATATTTCATGAATATATATTTCATACATATTTCAATATATTTATTGAGCACCTCATGTATGTGTGCTAGACGCTATTCTAGGGTATATGGCAGTGATGAAGCAGAGAACATTCTTACACATAGTTTACATTTTAATATGTTGTTGGGCTAGTGGGCAAATGGACATCACTACAGTTATTAAAAGTGAGTCATAGAACTACAGTTGTTAATGTGGAAGGATGTTCCGTGTACAATGGTGAGGATATATTAAGGAATGGTAAAAACCGCAGTTACTTTTGCACCTAAATAAAATTACAGATAAATATACTGCTTTGGAATGAAAATAATGTAGAACAAAGGCAATGCAACAAGGACACCAACAGTTATTATCTCTGGACCATGAATGAGCACTTTGAAAAACATATTTATATTTCATATTTTCTTCTACAATGAAGTGTTGATTTTTTAAATGCAGAGATTCACCTAGTAATTAGTTTGAATGATCCAAAAGTTTCTGCTGTTCAAGAGATTGATCTATCATCTACCTATCTGCTTGTCTGTCTGCTTATCTATCTATGTATCTATCTCTGAAACAAGAATAGAAATAAACTTCAGCTTCCTTCAGATAGGTATTTCTTTGTTCATTGACCATTACCATCAGAAAATATTTCTAGATGTCTAACTAAAATCTGTTGTGCTGAAGTTTATGACCATTTCTTCTTCTCAAGAAATAGAATCCAGTGACCACCCTTCATGTTACAACCTCCACATTTTCAGTCACTTCACACAAGCCACATCTCGACCTCATTTCATATATTCTTGGAGGGTATTTTTTCCATTGCTCTAGGTTTCCACCTTCCTTTCTGGGAGTATGAATCTATACCATTGTGCTGTGTATGGTGGTTATGCAAATTAGCACATACCACAGAAAGAATTTGAGGCTGGGCATCGTGTAAGTTATAGGAGAGAAAAAGAGAGTACAAGCTGTACATGTCATTCCCAGCTTGGTACTCTGTCAGCTTCCTGTCTTCAAGCTGTTGGTGCCTGGTGCCAACTACACAGACGAGTTTTTGTAGAGAGAACAGGTGTGTATTAGGAATCCTCTAAAAACGGGTCCTGAAAAGTTTACCTTGAAAACTTCAAGAAGCAAGTATGTGTTTTCTGAGCCTGCAGAACGTCATGGCCAAGGAGGCCTTTGAGCATGCAGCTACGTTTTAGAATTCCTGAGTCCCAAACAGACAAGGAGAGCTGTCCATTTTCATTAACTCCAAATAAAAGCTTGAATTTAGCCTGAAGCCCTTTGCCTTAGTCTTCCTTGCAGCTCTCCAGCTTACAGCCTTGAGAAGTAACAGGCAATGAAGGAGGCTTGCATTTCGGGACATAATTGCTCTCAACAACTGTGTTGTGGGTTTTTCTTCTCCTTCTGCAAAGATGAAAGATGCCTAATCAATGGGCATCCTCATGAGGAGGAGGGAACAGAGTAGAACAAAAGTGTCCAGGGTGGATGCAAATCTGTGGATGAGAGCCCACCTAGAGTGCCTTGCTGGCGCTTTATCGGGGGGCCTGGAGGCACTGATTCTGGCAGCCTGCAGAATCTGTGGCAGCCTGCAGTGCCTGTGGGCCGGGCACCATATAAGTGCATGATAAAATCAGCTAATGCCTTTGTCAAACTATGTCTTTGCTTCTAGGCTTGAGGATATTATCATGATTCCATTTGCATTCTAGGTAGCAAAGGGAAAACCCAAAACTGGGCATAATTTTAAGAAAATTGTCTTATTACTTAGGATAATTCACAGATGGAGAGTTGAAATTCAGAGTCTGTTAATTATCACTTCTTCATATACATTAGAGAAGTCTGAAATTGACTATAAGCTTATTCTCTCCACATTTTATTTTGTCCGGTGATAACAGGATAACAAAATATCTAGTTGACTCTTTTTTTTTTTTTTCAAGTGCATGTATTCATAGGGGGAGCTTGTCTTTAAAGAACCAGACATTCCAACTTGCCTAAATTTACCAAATGTTATGATGTTATTCTTCATTTACTCATTCCACATTTTTATAGTGTTCCAAATTTCTAGCCACCATCATAGGATAGAGAAAAGCAAAACAAAATGTTTCTTACTAGTGGGGAGCTCACAGTAGGAAGGTAGAGGGACAGAAATAAAGTGCTAAGATAAAAGGCAGGAGGGGTCAGCCCCCATCCTGGATGGCTGGCTGGGTGACAGTGCTCTTTGAATCCTCCTTGTGGGTTGAGGAGTGGAGGAGGCCGTTTGCGGAGATGGATTGAAGGAGCAGCCTGAGCAGATGTGCACAAAAGCAAAAGAGTGACGGATATTAAAGGAAGAGTTGGCATTCCAATTTGCTTGGTTCCAGACCAATCCAACATCTGAAAATCTTCAGAGAACATATAATATTGAATTCAAAATAATATATTGCAGCAAATTTTAGAAATTGAGGAAAGTAATAAAATCATTGAATTTCCTATTACCAAAGAGCTGATACTAACCCACTGTGAGAAGCACAAGGGCTTGGAATTGCCTTCTTTTTCATGATAATGGACACACGTGGATAGATCAGCAGCATACCTCATGTAATGAAAAGAGTGTGTGACTTCTATTCAGTGTGCCACATTCCAGGCCTGACCTTGCCACTTGATTAGCTGGGCAATTCACTTAAAATCCCCAATTTTTAAAAAGTGCATTAAAGTATACAACTAAGTGTGTTATATCTTAATATGTAACATATAAAGTATATAAAAATATGTGCACATGTAATATAGAGAGAGTTGCCAAAAGACAAAATCACAACAAATTAAAAAATCTTAACTGCCTTTTATTTGTGATGCTAGAATCAGGCAACACCTCATTCTCTAAACTAGAATGGATGCTCTGATGAGCTGAGCAGAGGAGGGTGGCCTTATAGACAGAAAAGGGCTAAGGAGAGCAGAAATGGAACAAAAAGCAGATTGGTTGTTTCAAAATGACTTTCCTAGTAAAGGTTAAAGCAAAGGGGACTTTCTTATCATGCTAGCTAAAACTGTCCTGTTTGGGGATTTTATATATACATTATATAAAATGTTAAATATTTTCAGTGCATTAAAGATTTTTTAGCTTCTTATTCTGAAATAATTATAAATTCATAGGAAGGTACAAAGAAATATATGGAGAGTTCCCTGCACTCTTTACCTAATCTTTCCTAATATTAACATCTCAGTGCATTTTCACATTGCTTATTTCTTCAAGAGTCAAACTCTTTAAACTAGATTTATTTCTGAGAGCACATGCACATGAAATTCTTTCATGGGCTCCATTACCACTTTTAGCCAACCCATGCCTGTCTCTAGCAAGATCACACAGATAGATTCTTAATGCCTTCACAGAAATCACTGTTCAGCACAGTGTGTGGTAACAGTTAAGGAAGAATGGGTATTTTATCCTCATAGGCCCAACCAGGGTCACTCCACTCACTCCCATAGTCATATCTGTAATTGCTGTCAGTCTGAAATATATGGACAGAGCTGAAACAAATTGAAATGGCACGAACAGAGATTAGTAGAGAAATTGTGGGTGGAGATAATCTTAACTTAGATGTTTATAATGCTTCAAATACATTTTATTTTATTATTTTATTTTATTTATTTATTTATTTATTTTTTGAGACGGAGCCTCGCTCTGTCGCCCAGGCTGGAGTGCAGTGGCTCGATCTCGGCTCACCGCAAGCTCCACCTCCCGGGTTCCCGCCATTCTCCTACCTCAGCCTCCCGAGTAGCTGGGACTACAGGCGCCGCCACCACGCCCGGCTAATTTTTTGTATTTTTTAGTAGAGACGGGGTTTCACCATGTTAGCCAGGATGGTCTCCATTCAAATACATTTTAGTGTGTTAAATACAATTTGTAGAAGGCCATTGGTTTGGACTGAGTTCCTGAACCAGGTCCAAAAGATCAAACCAAAATGGAGTCATTCATGTTAAGTTCCATGCCACCAAGCCAACACTAAGTTGTTTATCTCACCTTCCAAGAAAACAAGATTTTATATATACATACATATGTAAATATGTATATATTTTATATATTTATATATAGTATATATATACTATATATATAGAAAAATAGCATCTGTGTAATCTTGCTAGAGACAGGCATGGGTTGGCTAAAAGTGGTAATGGAGCCCATGAAAGAATTTCATGTGCTC
>NW_016814631.1:980037-982910 GCF_001698545.2 Rhinopithecus bieti
ATATATTTCTTTGTACCTTCCTATGAATTTATAATTATTTCAGAATAAGAAGCTAAAAAATCTTTAATGCACTGAAAATTGAGAATTTACATTTTCAATGATTAGAAATAAGCATTAAATGTATCATGCACAATTGAACAGACTCTGTTAGGAGCATCTGCAACAAATATGTCATCAAGGTGTTTTAAAGATTGTTTTAATGGCCTCAGAATCTCTAATAATTATCCCAGCAGGGTGATTTTTACCATGTTATAAACACATGACCCCCAAAGCATTCCCTGATCCATATGCTGATAGTTTGTTTGGAGCTGTTGTGAGTGTTTGGGTGTCATTCTTTTGGGGCAAGATGTCATTTGAGACTTGGCATGTGGCATATAGAGATATAGCTAGAAAGTAGATAAGGTAAACAACCCAGCATGTAATATTTATCTAATTATAAACAGCTGTATATATTTCCTCTTTCATCTCAAATATTTCGGACTGATTCAGTGAACACAATATACACATTTTTTGCTAATACTTGTTTGTGAATAAAAGTTAATTAAAACAAATACATGTTTCATGCTGGAATTAAATAATTGAAGTTCAATCTGTGCATAGTTCTGCCAAAACAAACATACAAATAAATAAATACTTTCTGGGTATCTACTTATTCAATTAAATAATAAGATGCCCAGAGAATTTTGGTCTGCTACTGCCTTTATTATACAGCAAATAAAATAAAACAGAAAAGAACAATTTTATAAACATAAGCGCTTAAAAAATCCAAACTGTATTTCTAATGAATTTTGAAAATGACATTTTTATTATTTGAGCATCTCAACCTAATCCACCTTGGGCATTTCAGTGATAGGTATAAACATGAGGGATAGGATGCATTGCTGTCTGGGATATTCACTTGAGTCCTTTCCACTGAGCAGCACTACCTGAAACATGCTAGAAGCTCATTGTAGATAGTTTATTTTTTAAATGAGGTATTCTTAATCACTCATTTCTACCCCCACTCAGCATGCACTTATGAATGGATGGAGGTCCTATCCTATTGAATCAGAGACAGAGATCAGAATGAAGAAGAACCTATATGGCACACGAGGAAGGAATTTTTAGACTGGAGAAGAAAAGCCCAGCAAACAGATGGGTTGTCTTCTGATACTGAAAGAGGTGTCATGAAAGAAAGGTTATTTGCAAAGTTGTTCTGTTTTATTCTGGAATGTGAATGGGAATACAGGTAGAAATGGCATTTGAAATTATAGAGACCAACTTTTTGCCTCAGAGTGAAGAACTTTGTGTTAGCTAAAACTGCCCAGTAAATAGTGAGGATCCTATCACCTGATTTGGAACTGAGTCTGGGTTCTGGGTCAGGGATGTCATGGAAGGGATGCTTTCATTAGGAGAATTTTATCTAGTGTTCTTTGAGGTCTCTTCCAGGTCTGAGGTAGGCTAATGTATCCCTTCGTTGATATAAACTAGCCTACTGCTGAATCAGTGTCATGGACACACACTTACTGCATGCCCACTATATGTCAGGCAGCCAGAAACTCTGCCATTATAGAACCCACTATGAACAGAAAGATGGAAGGAGACCCCTTTCTGGGGATGAATACTCCAAGACTGTGTTGGGTAATGGGTTATGAATATGTCACAGACATTTATATTCTGCCTATCTTTATAAATAAAAACAGACTCTCTTTGAAGAGAGTCAGTAATGCTTTTAAAATTTTATATTCTACAAAGATATACCAAGATGTGCCAAAAGTATCTTTTATGATTTCTACATTCAGTATGGAAAACATGAGTGAGAAAGTAAAATATTAATTAAATAATGTTTGCTCAATTAATGACACTTCTCTATCAGAGGGGAATAATGTCTTTGTATATGATACTGTATCTGGGTTTGGTATAAATATTGATTAAATAGACAATATGGTTTTGTTAACAACTGGTCTTGAGTCTGACAAACTAAAGTTTGAGAAGATAATTTTATATTTAATGGATGAGTGATCACTGGCAAGTTGCTTAACCTGTATCTGTTTCTTTATTTGTCAAATGGGGATAAATACAGTAACTACCTCATGAGTGCTCGCAGTAATAAATATTTGTTGAATGAATGAGGGATTTTAAAGAATTAATGAGGACTGAATTTATTGTACCTGTCAAAATACCAGGTGCACAGTAATTAAATAGTGATGTGTATGGAAGTCATGATAGTGATGATAGTGGTTGTAATACTCTCTCTGTTTGGAGATGATACAATCATCTATGTAGAAAACTATGGAATTTATTTTAAAAAATGGTGAGAAGACTAAACCAGGAAGAAGTGGAATCCCTGAATAGACAAATAACAAGTTCTGAAATTGAGGCACTAATTAATAGCCTACCAACCAAAAAAACCCAGGACCAGACAGATTCACAGTCGAATTCTACCAGAGGTACAAAGAGAAGCTGGCACCATTCCTTCTGAAACTATTCCAAACAATAGAAAAGAGGGACTCCTCCCTAACTCATGTTATGAGGCCAGCATAATCCTGATACCAAAACCTGGCAGAGACACAACAAAAAGAGAAAATTTCAGGCCAATATCCCAGATAACATCAATGTGAAAATCCTCAATAAAATACTGGCAAACTGAATCCAGCAGCACATCAAAAAGTATATCCACCATGATCAAGTTGGCTTCATCCCCGGGATGCAAGGCTGGTTCAACATATGCAAATCAATAAACATAAGCCATCACATAAACAGAACCAATGACAAAAACCACATGGTTATCTCAATAGATGCAGAAAAGGCCTTCAATAAAATTAAACACCCCGTCATGCTAAAAACACTCAATAAACTAGGTATTGATGGAACATATCTCAAAATAATAAGAG
>NW_016814631.1:983833-1051983 GCF_001698545.2 Rhinopithecus bieti
ATAAATAAAAACAGACTCTCTTTGAAGAGAGTCAGTAATGCTTTTTAAAATTTTTATATTCTACAAAGATATACCAAGATGTGCCAAAAAGTATCTTTTTATGATTTCTACATTCAGTATGGAAAACATGAGTGAGAAAGTAAAATATTAATTAAATAATGTTTGCTCAATTAATGACACTTCTCTATCAGAGGGGAATAATGTCTTTGTATATGATACTGTATCTGGGTTTGGTATAAATATTGATTAAATAGACAATATGGTTTTTGTTAACAACTGGTCTTGAGTCTGACAAACTAAAGTTTGAGAAGATAATTTTATATTTAATGGATGAGTGATCACTGGCAAGTTGCTTAACCTGTATCTGTTTCTTTATTTGTCAAATGGGGATAAATACAGTAACTACCTCATGAGTGCTCGCAGTAATAAATATTTGTTGAATGAATGAGGGATTTTAAAGAATTAATGAGGACTGAATTTATTGTACCTGTCAAAATACCAGGTGCACAGTAATTAAATAGTGATGTGTATGGAAGTCATGATAGTGATGATAGTGGTTGTAATACTCTCTCTGTTTGGAGATGATACAATCATCTATGTAGAAAACTATGGAATTTATTTTAAAAAATGGTGAGAAGACTAAACCAGGAAGAAGTGGAATCCCTGAATAGACAAATAACAAGTTCTGAAATTGAGGCACTAATTAATAGCCTACCAACCAAAAAAACCCAGGACCAGACAGATTCACAGTCGAATTCTACCAGAGGTACAAAGAGAAGCTGGCACCATTCCTTCTGAAACTATTCCAAACAATAGAAAAAGAGGGACTCCTCCCTAACTCATGTTATGAGGCCAGCATAATCCTGATACCAAAACCTGGCAGAGACACAACAAAAAGAGAAAATTTCAGGCCAATATCCCAGATAACATCAATGTGAAAATCCTCAATAAAATACTGGCAAACTGAATCCAGCAGCACATCAAAAAGTATATCCACCATGATCAAGTTGGCTTCATCCCCGGGATGCAAGGCTGGTTCAACATATGCAAATCAATAAACATAAGCCATCACATAAACAGAACCAATGACAAAAACCACATGGTTATCTCAATAGATGCAGAAAAGGCCTTCAATAAAATTAAACACCCCGTCATGCTAAAAACACTCAATAAACTAGGTATTGATGGAACATATCTCAAAATAATAAGAGCTATTTATGACAAACCCACAGCCAATATCACACTGAATGGGCAAAAGCTGGAAGCATTCCCTTTGAAAACCCACACAAGACAAGGATGCCCTCTCTCACCACTCCTATTCAACATAGTATTGGAAGTTCTGGCCAGAGCAATCAGACAAAAGAAAGAATTAAAGGATATTCAAATAGGAAGAGAGGAAGTCAAATTATCTCTATTTGCACACGACATGACTGTATATTTAGAAAACCCTGTGGTCTCAGCCCCAAATCTCCATAAGCTGATAAGCAACTTCAACAAAGTCTCAGGATACAAAGCCAATGTGCAAAAATCAGAAGCATTCTTATACACCAACAATAGACAGACAGCCAAATCATGAGTGAACTTTTCATTCACAATTGCTACAAAGAGAATAAAATACCTAGGAATCCAACTTATAAGGGATGTGAAGGCCTTCTTAAAGGAGAACTACACACCACTGCTCAAGGAAATAAGAGAGGATACAAACAAATGGAAAAACATTCCATGCTCATGGATAGGAAGAATAAATATCATGAAAATGGCCATACTGTCCAAAGAAATGTATAGTTTCAATGGTATCCCCATCAAGCTACCATTGACTTTCTTCACAGAATTGGAAAAAACTACTTTAAATTTCATATGGAACCAAAAAAGAGCCCGTATAGCCAAGACAACCCTAAGCAAAATGAACAAAACTGGAGGCATCATGTACCTGACTTCAAACTATACTAGAAGGCTACAGTAACCAAAACAGCATGGTATTGGTACCAAAACAGATATATAGACTAAAGTGACACAACGGAGGCCTCAGAAATAACACTACACATCTACAACCATCTGATCTTTCATAAACCTGACAAAAACAAGTCATAGATTCCCTATGTAATAAATGATGTTGGGAAAAGTGGCTAACCATATGCAGAAAACTGAAACTGAACCCCTTCCTTACATCTTGTACAAAAATTAACTCAAGATGGATTAAAGATTTAAATGTAAGACCGAAAACCATAAAAACCCTAGAAAAGAACCTAGGCAATACCATTCAGGACATAGGCTTGGGCAAAGACTTCATGACTAAAACACCAAAACAATGGCAACAAAAGCCAAAATTGACAAATGGGATCTACTTAAACTAAAGAGCTTCTGCACAGCAAAAGAAACTGTCGTCAGAGTGAACAGGCAACATGCAGAACAAGAGACACTTTTGCCATCTATCCATCTGACAAAGAGCTAATATCCAGAATCTACAAGGAACTTAAACAAATTTACAAGAAAACAAACAAACAACCCCATCAAAAGTGGGTGAAGGATATGAACAGACACTTCTCAAAAGAAGACATTTTACAGCCAACAAACATATGAAAACAAGCTCATCATCACTGGTCATTAAAGAAATGCAAATTGAAACCACAGTGAGATACCATCTCACACCAGTTAGAATGGCAATCATTAAAAAGTCAGGAAATAACAGATGCTGGAGAGGATATGGAGAAANGATGGATTAAAGATTTAAATGTAAGACCGAAAACCATAAAAACCCTAGAAAAGAACCTAGGCAATACCATTCAGGACATAGGCTTGGGCAAAGACTTCATGACTAAAACACCAAAAACAATGGCAACAAAAGCCAAAATTGACAAATGGGATCTACTTAAACTAAAGAGCTTCTGCACAGCAAAAGAAACTGTCGTCAGAGTGAACAGGCAACATGCAGAACAAGAGACACTTTTGCCATCTATCCATCTGACAAAGAGCTAATATCCAGAATCTACAAGGAACTTAAACAAATTTACAAGAAAACAAACAAACAACCCCATCAAAAGTGGGTGAAGGATATGAACAGACACTTCTCAAAAGAAGACATTTTACAGCCAACAAACATATGAAAACAAGCTCATCATCACTGGTCATTAAAGAAATGCAAATTGAAACCACAGTGAGATACCATCTCACACCAGTTAGAATGGCAATCATTAAAAAGTCAGGAAATAACAGATGCTGGAGAGGATATGGAGAAATAGGAATACTTTTACACTGTTAGTGGGAGTGTACATTAGTTCAACCATTACAGAAGACAGTGTGGCGATTCCTCAAGGATCTAGATCCAGTGAGCCAAATAATGCTAGAAATATTACTAAGAAATTTACTAGAAATACCATTTTACCCAGCAATCCCATTACTGTGTATACACTCAAAGGATTATAAATCATTCTACTATAAAGACACATGCACACATATATTTATTGCAGCACTATTCACAATAGCAAAGATTTGCAGCCAACACAAATTGATTTGCCCATCAATGATAGACTGCATAAAGAAAATGTGACACATATACACCATGGAATACTATGCAGTCATTAAAAAGGATGAGTTCCTGTCCTTTGCAGGGACATGGATAAAGCTGGAAACCATCATTCTCTGCAAACTAACACAGGAACAGAAAACCAAACACTACATGTTTTCACTCATAAGTGGGAATTAAACAATGAGAACACATGGACACAGGGAGGGGAACATTACACACTGAGGCCTGTCAAGGGGTGGGGAGCTAGGGGAGGGATAGCATTAGGAGAAATACTTAATGTAGATGACAGGTTGATGGGTGCAGCAAACCACCATGGCACATGTATACCTATGTAACAAACCTACACGATTTGCACATGTACCCCAGAACTTAAAGTACAACAATTTAAAAAAAATGATTAGAACTAATAAGTGAGTTTAACAATGTTGTAGGACACAAGATTAACATACAAAAATCAACTGTAACTTATATACTAAAACTAAACAATTGACATTAAAATAAAAATAATGCATTTTATAATATATCAAAAACATGAAATGTTTAGGGATAAATTTGACAAAAGATGTGTAAACTCTGTATACCAAAACTATAAAGCATTCCTTAGAGAAATGAAAGAAGACAAATACATAAAGATAAATACCATTTTTATGGATCAGTGGACTCAAAGCTGTCAAGATGCCAGTTCTTACCAAATTGATTTTTAGGGTAAATCTAATCCCAATCAAAATCCTAGTGTGTTTCCTATGTGTCTTATGGATTTTAAAGATGATTCTATAATTTATATAGAAATGCAAATCACCTGGATTAGCCCAAACAATTGTGAAAAAGAGCAAAGTTGGAAGACTTACATTTCCTGATTTCAAGACTTATAAAGCTACATTAATCAAGACAATGTGGTATTGGCATAATGGTAGACAAACAGATTAATGGGACATAATGGAGAGTCCAGAAATAGACCCATACATGTAGCAATAGATTTTTGACACAGATGCAAAGGCAGTTCAGTGGAAAAAGAAGAATCTTTTCAACACATGGGACTGGAACTATGAACATCTGCATACCAAAAAATCAACTTAGATCTATATCTTTCACCATAAAGAAAACTCAAAATGAATCATAGATATAAATACAACATCTAAGACTATTAGACCAGAAGAAAACATAGGACAAAATTTTGGTGACTTTCGATTAGGCAAGGATTTCTAAGATACAATAACAAAACATGACTTATAAAAGAAAAATTGATAAATTGGATATGAAAATATAAGATTTTTACCTTCCAGCATTACTATTATAAGAGTGAAAAGATAAGCCACAGTCTGGGGGGGAAAGTTAGTAAATCACTTATCTGATAAAGACTCATCCAGAATATGTAAAGAACTCTTGAAACTCAAGAAAACAAACAACCCAAATTTAAAAATAGGCAAAACGTTTGAACACTTAACCTACGATAACTTCTTTATCTTAGAGAAAATATTCAGGTGAAAAATAAGCACTTTTAAAGATGCTTAACATCATAAGGAAGATGCAAATGAAAACTTCAATGAGATACCATTATATGCCCATTAGAATTTCTACATTTGAGACACTGACCATACCAAGTCAGCCACAGGTGGGGATGTGGAACAACTGGAACCCTCCACATTCACTGCCAGTGGGAATGTGAAACGGTACAAATATATACCTATCCTGTGATATAGTCATTCTATCCCTAAGTTATTACTCAAGAGTAATGGAAGTATTCTTCCATATAAAACTTTGAGATGCATGTTCTTAGCAGCTTTATTTGTAATGGTTAAAAACTGAAAGCCACTCAAATATTCACCATTAGGTCAATGGGTAAAAAAATAGTGGTATACCCACACAATGGAATATTACTAAGAAATGAAAAGGAATTAACTATTGTTATACACAAAATAACATGGATCAATCTCAAAATAATTATTGTGAGTGAAAGAAAATAGAAAAACAGTACATACTATATTATTTAAGTTATATAAAATTCTAGAAAATGCAAAGTTATTTATAATGACAGAAAGGTAATCTGTGGTTACCTGGGGGTAGAAAGAGTTGGGAGCAAGGGATTGAAAATGAGAAAGAGGCTACTTTGGAGGACCATGGATATGTTTGTGGTTTTGATTGTGGTGACAGTTTCATGAAAATCAAAACTTATCAGTTGTTTGCTTTAGACATGGACAGGTTATTGTATTCCAAATACCTCAATTTAAAAAAAAAAAAAAAGCAATAAAGAATGCATTGTGGTTGTCATAATGTTAATGGCCCTCAAGACGTGATTTTGGCATTCCTTGGTCAATCTTAAAAGTGAGTTTTTGATTGATAAAAGAGGTAATGTGGATTTACATTCTTAGTTGTGACTATGTTGACCATCATTAGCTATAAGAGGATAGGTGTGAAGAAATGCTATTAGTGGACATCGGTGGTGTTAATATGATTAATACTGAGTCTTGGATGAAACTCAGTAATTAACACATTTCAGACTCAGTCCTTTTACAATTTGTCCTCAAATTTTTGGATCATAAAACTGACATCTGAACATTGTGTTCCAAGATACTCATTCACACTTCTAGTTACTTGGTAAATATAGCCATAGACATCTTTTATTTTAACAAGAGAGAAATCTAATTTTTAAGGAAAATGTCTGATCCTTCATTAAGAGTAAAATAAGGTGAAATCCCACCCTTGTATATTAATTTGTATTAGTGAATGCATTTCATCTAAGGACTTCTCAAAACCCTTTTATGTCCAAAGGCTGTGATATACCATCTTCCTTTTTGACCAGTGGAAGAAAATAAATAATTTAGTGACTTCCAGGAATGGCAAACCAATTTTGTGACTGCAAATCTCTATATGTATATGCTTTGGAGTGTGTGTGTGCACGTGCACACACACACATGTGGAAATGTAGGCATGGGAGTTAGTCAGGCAAGGGGACAAATAAAACTGAAAAACTTCCTTGATTTTATTGCTTATTGAATTATGTTCTCTTTTAGTGACCTTACTTTGATGTTCCCCAAGAAGGCTAGATACTTTCCCCCAAAAAATTATGTAATGGGCAAATCACAAAGACTGCGAGAATGGCACATGACCAGAGAAGAAAAAACATCTTGCATGACAATCCATCCCTAACTTCTTACCTTTCAAGATCATCCCCTGCTTTAGGGTTTGATTACCATTAAGAACACGTATAGAATTGCTTTTGGTTCACATAGATTTAACATGTACTGAGCATCTACTCTGCCACATGCATTTTGCCAAACTCTTGGTGTACATTTAATGATTACCACAACACTGAGAGATGGGTGTGAAAACTAGATTTGCTTGGGTTGAACATCTTCTCTATGGTCAATTGGGTAGAAAGTAAAGGATTCCAGATATGAAACTGGGTTATTCAAGGCAGACAGCCTAGGGTTCTTCTACATTTAGCTGTGGAGCCTTGGGCAAGTTACCAACATCGTGTCCTTATCTTTAAGAGATAACTATAAAGTTTATATTATAGGGAAATTGAATTACAAGTCTCACAACACATTATGGATCCTCAGTAAATGCTGTTTCCCCTGCTTCCCATCCCCTTCTGATTCTAGAGTCTTTGCTCTTCCTAGTATATTGGTCTAAACCAGATGATCCCTTCTGGCTGTTGGCTATGCATTTATCCCCTCAGTACAGATCTGCTTAATAAAGATCTGCATTCTCCAAAGGACTGGGAGTCTTTTGAGGACAGAGACCCTCTCATTATCTCCGTTCCTCCAATGGCAGCACAAGGTCCAATGAATGCCTGTAAATTGAATGGACAGGTCTCATGGCAGTGAAGAGGTGCCTCGTGGAGCCTGCAGAACATCATTTTTTTTTTTGTGACCTGTATCCCTCACTGCAGCTCACACCTTTCTACTCTTAGTTTCCATCCCAGAGACTGCTTAGTTCCCTGTCACATATCTTTTCTCTGACTTGCAGAGCTCCAGTTTACCTGAGTGGCAGCTCATGGCACTGTCTGCTATGATAGTTCCACAAAGCTGTCCATGGTGTCTATAATGTGCTGGTGTCCTGTACTGACAGATGTGCTCACACCTGGCCAGGTATCCAACCCTCAGAGCCCTCCTTGTCTGTTCCTTAATGTCATGTTGACAATTGACTCTGTCTGAGAGACCAAAATAGATAGATGGTCCTTTATCAACTAAGATGAACCCTAAGGTTAGAAAACAGTAACATCTGGGTTGACGGTTCAGGGCCCAGCTGGCATGGCAGATTTCTAAATTCCTACAGGAAAAACCACACTCCTACTAGACTCTCTAACAATAAGAGCTACCAGGCAAATTGTCCTAACTTTGATTTACAACCCAGACCACTAAAACTCTGGTTAAACGAGGATTTGTCTCACAAACATTGCTTTCTGATAAGCTACTGCAGACTTAAGCCAGTATCAGCTGGCTTATGAAGCCTGCACACAAATTGTCTTTGTGTCCTATCGTTCATCTTTTGATGTAAAGAGCCAAATTCCACCTCATTTTAATGCTAAAATCCTGCACCAAAGTGAACGTAGAATGTATATTGCAAGTATGTTTGCCCACTGCGAATACGCTCCGCTCTTCTCATAAATATTTATGATGTTTCTCCCAAATCTGCTGAATATGTATGACTGCACTGTGTACTATGGGCCCTGTGAGGAATAAAACCAACCTGGCCTTCCCCTCTTGGAAAAGAGAGCACCTTCAGCACACACTGGACAATATCTCTTCCCAGTTTGCAAACCGATATTGGCTGCCAATAAAGTTCTCCTTTTCACTGTATAGTCATCCTGGTGGTCTTATAGATGGCAGTGTCAACCCAGTTTATAATGCTATCTTTATTCATTCAATCAGTGAGCCCACATCACTGTGTTTATAATAGTCTTTTGTTGTTGTTGTTGTGGTTGCTTTTACTTCTCCTCATTTTCTTCCTATTCTGTTATCTAGTACCTATTCCTCTAATGACAGATTGGCATTTCTCTTCTAACTACCAGATATCAGCCATATTCTACAGGACCCAATTGTTTTACATATTTCCACTGAGAATATTTAAGATTAACTTTTGTCCCACGGCCTACCACTTTGCAGAGTTCTTTGGTGAATTAACGTTGCAGCTGAAATTTCAACATCAATCAGGTTATCACCCTTTAAATATTTTATCTGTCTTGAGTTTGAGGAAACTTTGAGTATTCCAGCATAACTGTTTCTGGACAGATGCCCTCCTCCCTCCCGGTTGCTGTACTTGGCAGTTTGCTTATGCAGGGTCTATAGGCTAAGTTATATGCCTTATTTAGACAAAAGTTTAACAGGAATACAGAGGGTAGGGAATTTAGGGCAGAGCTGGAGAACTGTTTCTTGACTCCTTTCACAGTGTCTTTTATAGTATAAGGATTTACATGAATTTCACGCTTTCTATGAGCCTCCTGACTACTTTTACAGCTTTTATACAGTGAGGCCAGAGTTTTCCCATCACGATGGGCTCATGATCCTTTCCCTGTGGTAAGTTTCTGTAGCCTAGTGATTGGGTAAGTGTTGTAAAAATAGACAAGAACACTGTGTTTTCTCTGGCTTTTTAGGCAGACATCTGATTTCCTTGTTGGCATTTGTTTCAACCATGAAATGGGAAAGATTGGGCATTTTGTGCTCCTAATTTAAAATGATTGTCCATGAGCATCTCTCAAAGTGGCTCAGAGTTTATTAGGGCCCTCTGTAGAGTTCTTAAGGGGGATGGAACTCGTTTGGAACATGTGTTGATATGACTTCTTCTCTGATTATGTTGGAATGGCTGTGACATTTGATTTTCAGGGAAAGAGTATGAAGGAGGGTTATATCTTTGCAGGCAAAATATTTTCTACTCTAACAGGCAAAAAAAGAATATTTGAAAGGTTTTTCTTCTTTCTGTAAATGAATATATAAAATAATTCACCCTAGGAGAGCTTTTTATTGCATAAGAAGTCAATTCAATATCAGGTCAAATGGAGATATTGACCTGATACTACACTGATTTGCCATGAAACATGGGAAGTGCTTTGACCCCTGGCCCAACCTCTTCTCATTCCCCTATATCATCTCTTCTGTGTGTGTACATCTGTGCGCATGTTTGTTTGAGAGATATCTATCTCCAAAATCCAAATAAAGTATTTGTGAATGTAATTAATACTCTATAAACAGTAGAAGAACTATTTAATATGGTCCTGCTGAAAATCATTTTCTTATGTAAAGAATATCTTAATTTAACCTTATGTTATGGATTTGGGTGTTTTTCATATACCAAGATTATTTAGTGCAGTCCTTTGGAATTCGAGATTATTTATTTAATGTCTTACCTTTTGCTGTGACAGTCACACTTTATCTTTTTTCTCTTAGGGGTCATCACTGCCGCAGACATTCTTGATCGGGAGACAACGGGATCATACTGGCTAACAGTGTATGCCACAGACAGGGGCGTTGTTCCACTCTACTCCACCATTGAGGTCTACATTGAAGTTGAAGATGTGAATGACAATGCCCCGCTGACTTCCGAACCTATATATTATCCTGTTGTCATGGAAAACTCTCCAAAAGACATATCTGTCATTCAGATCCAGGCTGAAGATCCTGACTCCAGTTCCAATGAGAAACTGACATACAGGATTACAAGTGGAAATCCTCAGAATTTTTTTGCCATCAATATCAAAACAGGTAAGGGAATGCTTATATGACTTCTTTTTAGTTTGTAGTCCAGCTTTTAAATTCATCAGCCTGACCCTTGCTGTGCTCATTTACTTTATTTTCTAAAGAATAACCTCTTCCTTTCTGAGAATAGTTTCTGTAAAGGTGAGTGCCACTTCTGTCTCTTTGGTATGTTTTAATTTCACTTGACATTGAGCGGGAGTTAGCTAATCAAAATCAGGTTTTCACAGAAGGCCTTAGATTTGCTTTACTCATAATAATAAAATGTGGTTCCCAGTCCACTCAGAGAGCCAGCTGCTTCCTTCTCTTTCTTGAAAAAGAGTAACCTGGCCTCTGCTGGATTCTATGGGCAAGCTGGCTTTGTGATGCCCCTACCTCTAGACACTTCTCCCTTGCTGATCTCCTTAAAGCCTTCACCTTAAATTCCAGATGTTTTTGCAATTCCTGTACTACCCATCAAGGAAGCATCCATATTTAAAAGAATTTCCAGTGTCTCAATTTTTACATAAAATATATATAATTTCACTTTTCTAGTCTTTTGCTCAAAACGTTTTTAGAGATTGTAATGAAAACTTAATTGGTTGAGTAAGGATAAGAAAGGCCTAAGGATCAGTCGCAGGTGTGCATTTGGCTGAATGCATTCTGAGACAGGTATGTACATTGGAAAATTTCTTTGCAGATCTGAGAGGTTCATTGCTTTCTTGTGATTTGCCTCCTTTAGGTCTGAACAAAGGAGTAAAATAGTAAGAGTTGTGATGGATGGGGTTTTAATTCATTGAAATTTAGAATAATTTAAATTAATTTCACCCTGCGCAAGTGAGTTGATACTGGTCAAAAAGTTAGGCTCAGTTGAGATTTGTTGGTGTGGACAAACTCAGCTCTCCTAATGAACTACTAATCTAGTTGATGGTTGTTTCTCCTGCCTATGTTTGTTAAACAGAAACATGTAGCTGACCTCAAGTATTTTATAAGTGTCAGATTCCCATTAATATAATGAAAGAGAATGTCAGGGTTTAAGAAAAAAAGTATTGATTTTCTCTAATTATGAGTGGATCAATCATTTTGTTAAGCAGACTTTTGCATTCTAAGAGTGTTGAATCGGGATTTGACTTGTATTTTACTATAAGACAAAGAGAGTACTAACTATCAGTATCTGTTGAGGACTGCTTGTACTTGCAGGAGAGGACTCAGATTTGGAGCCTTGGCCCAACCTTTCAGAGCCCCATTAAGTGGATAAAATTCTCCATGCATCTGGGGAACAGGCCTCCTACTTTCCTGGGAAGCCCTTCTGATTTACTTTTTGGTATGGCAAAGAGCTCCTTAGAACATAGCCACAGCGAAATGAATTCAATCACTTTGCAAATTTAAGAGTGAGGGTTGGGGTGGACAGAGAGAGAGAACAAAAGCAAAAAACAATGTCACAGTAAAGAAGTTGAGGCCACAGATATCTTCACATTTCATAACCCAGTGGAGTCTGAAATACCCCAGTCAGATTCTGCTTCTTCCATCTTGATCCCATTGCTACTTGAGTCATTAATAGTGTGCCCAGCACTTTTTTTTTTTTTAAAGAAACTGCAAAAGGGAAGTTTTCACTGTTCTCTTCCTTTACTTAGGACTGAATAGAAAAAATAACTGTGGCTCACGCCTGTAATCCCAGCACTTTGGGAGGCTGAGGTGGGCGGATCACGAGGTCAGGAGATCAAGACCATCCTTGCTACCACGGTGAAACCCTGTCTCTACTAAAAATACAAAAAACTAGCCGGGCGAGGTAGCGGGCGCCTGTAGTCCCAGCTACTCGGGAGGCTGAGGCAGGAAAATGGCATAAACCCGGGAGACGGAGCTTGCAGTGAGCAGAGATCGCGCCACTGCACTCCAGCCTGGGTGACAGAGCAAGACTCTGTCTCAAAAAAAAAGAAAGAAAGAAAAAAGAAAAAATAACTGTCACAGGGAAGAGGGAAGAATTTGGGTTGGATGTGAAGTTCAGAGAAGAACATGTGCATTCAAAGTTTGAACGTAATTTTTCAGAAAGCCCTATTTTATCACCGTTCAGCCTACGTTGCTAAAAGATCCTTAAGCGTGTTCATAATTTCTCTCTTCTTGCCATAGATTTTAAAACTCGTTTTGCCAGGAGTGACATTTTTGTCTAACTTATCTAATTGTCTAAAGAAATATATAGCATACCTTGTAGTTTCCAGACATGTGATAAGAAACTACTGCTCTTTTTATCCATTTATTCAATCACTAACCATTTATTGTACCTATTATTTTTCAAGTAAGATCTAATAAAGAGGGTTTATAAACTTAAGATACGGTCCGAGCCTTTAGGGACCCAAACTTATGTGAACTTAACAAATACTTATGATATAGCAAAACAGTGCAATAAATGATTCCAGTAGGGGAGCTTCACTAAATATAGGGTTGGTGGGAGTGATGGTCAGGGAGGACTTCATGGAGGAAGTCACATTTGGGGTTAGAAGTCTTGAGTTTCAAATGCTTGCTCTATGCTTTCTAACTAGGCAACACCATAGAACACAGGGGGTGGGGAAACAGACTGTATTGGACAGTTTTTACCAGCTTCATGAACTTACCAGCTTCATGACCTTGGGCAAATTATTGAACCTCTCTTAAATGTAGTTTTAGTGAGTAAAATAGTTGCAAGGAATATAGGATTCCTCACCGAAATCCTTTGCACAGTGCTTGGTATCCCACAACAAAAGCTGATACCCCATTCTAACTACTTTACTGTAGTTACATTCATTTAATCTGTTCGGACCTCACTTGCTTATCTGGAAAATGCGAATGACCTTGTTTACTCTGCAAGGGTTGCTCATGAAGTCTGAATATCATCGTGATGTGTTTGAAGGCTGTTGGTAAACTACAAAGCTCTGTAAGAGTTATGTTATGCCTATTTCTAATGAGATTCACAGAATTCCAGGCCTGGTGAAATTCTTGTTAATGGTGTTGCTCTAAGTATCATGCTGCCTGGGAGGCAGCCTTCAGACAGCTCAAGGAACTCTCTAATAGAAGCCTTAATTTTTGGCATTTCTTCCTGACTGTCTGAAGTCATTTGTCTGAAATAGTTACATCAATATAACATTTTTCAGTAACGAAGCTGGACATGTAGCTAACCAGTGTGTAGATAGATAGATTAGATAGATAGATAGATAGATAGATAGATAGATAGATAGATAGATAGATAGATAAATAGATAGATAGATACATACATACATACATACATAGAGGCATACTAACCAGTATATTTAGGAAAGGTTTATGATTTAGATTTTTTCTCAAATGGATGTTGACTCTCGTAAATGGATGTTGACTCTAGTAAACTAAGCTTTCATTTCCTCCTCTGCCGAAGAGTTGGAATTTTTAGAATTTGGTTTTGTTTTGGCAATGTGCTATAGAATAAAGACTAAAATGATTAAGACCAATGCAAATAATGTCAATACTTATGATCTACAGCTTGTAGCAAGTAACAGATATTCCCAACCCCCAAATGGAGAGAGATTTCCTTATTGAACATCTGTTCTCTACACAAATAACTGGGTTTTTTTCTACCACATCTAGAATCACATAGAATCAGTAGTTTGTGGACTTTTTTTTTTTTTTTTTTTTTTTTTGAGACGGAGTCTTGCTCTGTCACCCAGGCTGAAGTGCAGTGGCTGGATCTCAGCTCACTGCAAGCTCCGCCTCCCGGGTTTATGCCATTCTCCTGCCTCAGCCTCCCGAGTAGCTGGGACTACAGGCGCCCACCACCTCGCCCGGCTAGTTTTTTGTATTTTTTAGTAGAGACGGGGTTTCACCGGGTTAGCCAGGATGGTCTCAATCTCCTGACCTTGTGATCCGCCCGTCTCGGCCTCCCAGTTTGTGGACTTTCTTTAGTAATTCCTGTGGCTTAAGGAAAACAAAAGCTGTAATGCTGTGTGGTATTTTCTGGCCGGTAGAGAGAACTCTTGCTTAATTCCAGGTCAAGCAGTTAAATTCAATCAAATGCAGCCTACCTCCGTGTCTGAGGTGGAGATACCAGCCGGCTGGTGTTCACTTGCCTTTTTGGGTGAGCAGGAATGTTGCTTCCTTCCAGTTCTTTTGAGGGAGTCCAGGCTGGCCCTCATTGGTCATCCAGGCTGAATTGGGGAACAGGGGTGGAAATTTCTGCTAGGGCTTTGGAAGGTTTATTTTAGTCATGGCTACACCATGGAAACCACTTAGTACAGGGCTGAGATGCCAGTGTTTAGTAGAGAACTCAGTAAATGTTAACTGTTGTGATCATAATCATCATCCCGTATTTCCCACTAGAAAAAAGTCTGTGTAAGCCACAAGCACACTGCTTCTGGACCCCACTGTCCTGAGGAAGGCGTTTCTGAAATGCAGCCACATCTTACCTTAGCAATTGCTAGGTAGCACTGAAATCTGCAACTCAGTTTTATAAAGTGCATGTTGTACCGCTGTTGATCTAGACCACCGGTGTCAGCAGTGTGGGAGACATAACAGAAATACATTGGAAGATACTTTCTGCACTCAGGGAATTTAGTCTCATAGGAAAAAGAGAACCATCATACGTATGATATAAGGCAACCATTTAAGGCAATGTATTTAAAAACAAAAACAAAAGCAAAAAAAAAAAAACCGTTGAACTCTGTGGACTATAAGCTATGAAGAGTGTAACATGTCAGAGCAGAGCTGGGTAACGGGGGCACTTTGCAGACCTGAAGGGGGCCTGAAGAATGGACTGACCTGCAGAGAGGGAGGCCAGACAACTATACAGGGAATATAAACAAGTGAAGCTTACCGGATAGCTTGAGAGGCATGATATTATGAGAAAGCGAATTTTAAGAATCATAAATGTCAGGAATGTGGTAAGATATTAGGAGTAACAAATACGCACATCTCTTTTCTTTTGTTTCTGAGTTTGATAACAGTTAAATTTTAAAGGGTCTTGTTGTTTTGTGTGTGTGTGTGTGTGTGTTGTTTTGTTTTTTGTTTTTTCCAATCTTCCTTCTGAGAGGCCTACTTCTCAAAGGAATTATTTTAAAGGGGAAAGCACATTTATAAAAGAGACCCCTTTATTCTTTCTTTTGTGTCTGTAAAACATAGATCCAGGATTAGCATATGCTGCATTGACAGTCTGCCTGTGAAAGTGATCGTTGCTTATTCCAGATCTTTTGATGGTTCACTGTCCAGGGCAAGAAATTTCTAAGTTTCTTTCTGCAGTTGCTCTGTCTCCCTTTGACCCATGCTCCGTTCGCTGGCATCTCCACTTGTATTTGAGTAGAGGTGAAGTTCAGCTTTCTTTTGCTTTCTGTGAGCATCTTGAAATAAAACTGAGTAAAGCATAGTTTATGTGTAGGTAGACTAGCTACCCCCACTTTAGGTGACTTAGGAGGAAGAAACCCTCTTCAAAAGTGTGTGTGCTATAAGAATACCTCAAATTCTACCTTTAACTATTGATTACTCCCAGGATAGATATGTCCTTTCTCTGTTAAAATTGGAGGAGATTGCTTATTAAAATATTGGATGTCTTTAGTTTTTTAACCAGCTGCATGTAACAGCAGCTTGCCTTTTGGTGTATGGTATACAACATAGTGGATAAGAGAGGGGGTAACAGGGAGAGAAATCCAGACCGCACTTCAACCTGAAAATTATCACCTGGTGAGCTTGCTAGACTATAGAGTCTTAGGCTAGAGCTTGATTATTTGCATTTCTAACAAGTTTCTAGGTGATGCTGATGTTGCTCTCCTGAGAGACTGATTAGCAAGGCTCTATGTGAAATAAAAGAGGGAGGTAACAAGGTACCCAGAGACACCTGAAGACAAGATAGCCAACTTTATGAGTTACCCCAACATCTTACAGGGCTGGGGTTTGAGAGTTAATTCAGTAACCCACTCCCAAAAATCAACTCCCATATCCTTGCTTATACCGTCTCTTCTATCAAGTGGGGAAAAATGAAAATCCTGTCTCTTTAACTATCCATGAGCAAAATATCACATGGATTCCTAAGACTTGTAGTTAGTAAAAAACCTGGGTCAAAAAATGTTTGGATACACTTGTGTTATTTCCAAATGGATAGGATCAAGCAGAATTTATTATTAAGTGGAGTTCAGACCTACTTTAATGAATCAACAAACATTATTTTAATATATCATTATAAAAAGTGTTAGCTCATAAGATACAGATGTTCAGAAATAATTTGGTATCTTAGGGAAGTTAAGCCTTGTGTTTATGCACAGTTCCGTGTGGTGGTAATCTGCTTAGAAAACCACCCTTTGTAGGAAAAGAGGAGGAAACCTTACTTTATTTATAAATATAGGGATTTAAAGAAGAAAAAAAGGTGAGGGACAAGGATCCAAATATTGGTGCTTGTTTTTCAGTGAACACTGTGGAAATCTGTTGTTGTTTTTTATTCTTTGTTTCTTTCCGGATGGCACAGCCCCTCCTAATGAAAAGCTAAATTCTCCTGAACGGGTAGAAATGGCCGCCGGATGGTGAGTTGATATTCATAACTACAGGCACAAGGCAGATAATGTAGCGAATGAGTATGTATGAAACTGTAAATCACCCTTGCTCCTTCTTTCAGCCATGAAAGGAGCCCTTGTCCTATAGAACATTAAATTGTGTTCATTTAATCCAACAAGTCCAGTAGAACAAATCGGGCTCATGCAGATTTATCACGGGGGTTATTTAAATTCAGCGGTGACCTTTGCATCCACGTGAATGTGCTCCACATGAACAAGGACAAAGGGAACTTTTCTGCATTGTCATTATGTCCCCAGGGAAGCTGTGCAGCTCCCCACTTGATCAGCTCACAACTGTGGGTTGAGGGTGGGGGTCATGGGGTTCCAAAGATGTAGAGGGCTGGGTCAGGGTGGGCCATCTGGCATGGGAGAGCGTGCTATATTATATAGCATAAGAGAAATGATGCTCTTGCCCTGGCTGGGACCTTATCCTGGGCAGAGGCAGCTCAGAGGTACTTCCTGGAACTACAGTTCATTCTGGGAGAATAATCCTGTTGCTCTGTGTTCCATGCTGCTTCATGTCCTACTAACCCACTGAGAACAGGTAGCGATGGGGGTGGTATTCCCAGATAACCAGCCTTCCCCTGGGGCTCGGCTGCTTTGTGTAGCTGCTGTTGGAAATTAAGTCCACAATGTGGACTCGCTCTGCCTTCACGTAGCTTCATTTTTTTTTTATACTTACTGTGAATGTAAGTACCAATTTCAGAGTTTCTCAACCTCAGTACTGTGGACGTTTTGGGTCAGATGATTCTTCATCGTGGGGAACTGTTCTATATATTATATAAGATGTTCAGCAGTATTCCTAGCCTCTACTAGATGCCAGGATCACCCCTTGCTTCAGCTGTGAAACCCAAGATATCACCAGACATTATCATACATTCTGGGGGTGGGAGGAACTGCCCCCATTGAGAACCACTGCACTAATGTGGAATACTTTACAGAACCCCATTCCACATGGCCCCTAGCAAAGCACCCTGTGCAAAATGAATGACTGGCTATTGAGATGTGATGGCATTGTTAACTGTAACTATTATATGTAATATATGTGTATATGTATGTACACATAAATATTATTAATAATAAAATGAAATACCTAGAGGGAAGGAATGTTACACATAGAGGCTTTGCTAAGTTTCTCCCAGTTTATTACCATTTGGACGTACCTGCCTTGTCCAATCATACTTCTACAAAACTGACCATTTTATCAAACCTGAACAAAAGATACACAGTTTTCCCTTGGCTTTGGGTTTTCATTTCTGAAGAATCTTCTGTCATATGTAACTTCAGTTAAATACATTTGTATGTTTTCTATTGTTAACCTGCCTTTTGTTACAAGTTTTTAAAAATTAAAAAGAGAAGATCCAAAGCTGCCTCTCACTTCCCTCTGACTCTGCGTTCTTTGTGTTTTAAAGACTCTATGAATACTTGAAATAGAATCTATTAGAGAAAAAATAATAATAATAACAAAACTTCAAACAGAATACATGTGAATTAAGTAACCATTTTCTCACCTCTTAGTATTTGGAGAGGATTTGGCTGGTAAGAAAATTCTCATCAGAGCCCATTTTGAACAGCCTTCTCCAGAAAACAGCATGAAGGGATTAATTTGAGTTTCAGGGTTTCTTCCCTTGAAATGCTTAAGCAGCTCCAAATCCTGCTCCTTGTTAATGCCAGCCTTCTGACGGATCAATATGTGGATTGTTTCATCACTGGAATGAAACAATCTACATTAGATGAATCCTGGATGAAAAGGGGGGAAGAAAAATCCTTGTGACCTCAGACAGGGATTCTGCAGTCATGTACGTAGATTAAGGTTCTTTGAGGTGTGGGCATCCCTGTTAAGTATGCAGTGCCCATTTACAAGCCCCAGGGAACTGCCGATGCATAAGGACTTGGACCAGCGTCCCAGACCACTATCTGTTTTTTAAGAGACAGAGTCTCCTGCTGTTGCCCAGGCTGGAGTGCAGTAGCATGATCATAGCTTAGTACAGCTTCAAACTCCTGGACTCAAGCAATTCCCTTAGCCTCCTGAGTAGCTGGGACTACAGGTATGTGCAACCGTACCCAGTTATTATTATTAATACTATTATTATTATTATTATTATTATTATTTTAGAAATAGGGTCTCGTTCTGTTGCCCAGGCTATTATTGAACTCCTGGCTTCAAGCAATCCTCCCATCTTCCCATGTGCTGGGATTGCAGGCATAAGCCACTACACACAGCCCCTGAGCCACGCACTGGATTCCCATCTTCCAATACGTCACAGGATTGTGAATACTTGGGCTAAGTGCAAACTAGTGCCACTATCAGTGATAGGAAGTAATTTGACTCTCCAATTAAGTTAGATTCCAAAGGACAGGGCAACAGCATGTGTTTTACCCCATTTATGAGAAGCAGATTTGGATCTTCGAGTTAACAGGATTGTTACTTGGAAAATTATTTCTAGATGCTGTTTCTTTATAAAACTGAATTACAGGCAGGGATAGGGAGCTTTAATAAAAGGAAGAGAGGAATGAGCAGTCATAAACTAAATGATAAGAGCATAAGAGAAATAATGCTCTTGACTTGGCTGGGACCTTCCCCCAGGCAGGGGCAGCTCAGAGGTACTTCCAAGAGCTACAATTCATTCTAGGAGGAGAATTGTGTTGTTCCTTGTTCCATGCTGCTTCATGTCCTGCTGATCCACTGAGAAAAGGTAGTGGTGGAGGTGGTATTTCTAGATAGCTAGCCTTACCCTGGGGCTCAGCTGCATGGTGTAGCTGCTGTTGGAAATTACTGAGAATTATTTGGGAGGGTGATAGAGTCACGTAAATAGAGCAGATGATGGAGCCGTATTTATGTGTTAAAAAAAAAGAAAAAGATTGATTAAGGTCATAAATTTCTCTTTTATTTCTTCTATCTGGGCATTATTTCCACAGCAGCAATTTACTGCATTGCTTTATTACTTTCTTCTGTTCTGTGGGAAACAGTGAATTTTAATTGAAACCACTGCCCGCCTCTCTCCTTTCTTGGATGCCATTGTTAGGGAGACTCCTAGATACTGCCGGGCTGTGTGTCCGTCAGGTATGAAGGGATGGTGGAAAGAGGAGCCTTAACCCAGAGCACCTGTCTACTCACTGTCTCGAGCCATGCCAACATGTTCATGTATTAGCTCATTCAGCAATCACCACAGTCCTGGAAAAAAACTCTGGGCTCTGGGCACAAAAGTGGTTTGACCAGGGTCACCCAGCTGGTCAGTGCAGAGCTAGGATTGGTCTGATTGATGGACTTAATGCTAAAATAAATGCTATTGAATTTGAAAACATGAGCAAACTCAATAAATACATTAATGATCCTAGAACTTTGTGGAGAAAGTCTTTCAGATGATTGAGCACACACTCTTTGTTTTATAGGTGTGTTAGGGGTTGACTCATTCCCCCAAAAGATACACAACTCCAAGCCCATACTTCTGAATGTGACTTTATTTGGTAAGTAAGGTCTTTGTAGATGTCATCAAGTTGAAATAAGTTCATACTGGATGAGCATGGGCCCTAATTCAGTTACTGGTATACTCATAAACAGAGAGAAATTTGGACATAGAGACACAGACCCAGAGGGAAGACAACTTGCAGAGAAAAAGTAACATTTTCCTCACCTAACACAAGATTCATGCCGGAAGTACCTGTAACAAAAGGCAGGTTAACAAGAGAAAAACATACAAATGTATTTGAAGCCACATAAGACAGAGGAGTCTTCAGAAATGAAAACCCAAAGCCAAGGGAAAACCGTGTTATTTTTATGTTTAGGTTTGATGAAAAATGGACAGTTGTATAGAAGTATGATTGGACCCTGAGCATATATCCTAATGGTAATAAACTGGGGAAATGTAGCAAGGCCTCTTTGTATAGATTCCTCTTGGCCTCTTTGTGTAACATTCCTTCCCTCTGAGTATAAGGCAGGACACCTGTCACATGAAGGCCTTTAAAAGAGATAAGAGGGTAAGGTCAGAGATATCTTTGTGCTTCTGTAGTTTTCTCAGTTTCCTTTAGCTTAAAAAATACTCAGTATGCCAAGGTGCTGTATTTGGGGTTATTGTGTTGGAGGCCCCAAGAACAGCCATGAGAAGATGGAGGCAGAGACTGGAGTTAGAAGCAGAGATTGGAGTGATGGTGCCACAAGCCAAGGAATTCCAAGGATTGCCAGAAACCACCAGAATCCAGGAAAAAAAAAAAAAAAAAAAAAAACAGGGCAGGATGCTCCCCTAGAGTCCTGATAGGGACCATGGATCTGCTGACAACCTGATTGTGAACTTTCAGCCTTTGGAACTCTATGAGAATAAATATCTGTTCTTTTAAGCTACCCAGTTTGTGGTGCTTAGTTACAGCAGCCCTAGGAAGCTAATGTGAGTACAATTCAGAGAATAGCTGTGAAGGGTGAGGTTCTTCTAAAGGAGGGAGGAAGACCCCATGGCAGAATCAAGGATCACTGACTCCTAGTGCAGTACTCTTTCGCTAGGCAAAATGGTAAGAACTTCAGCAGTTTTTGAACCACTCAAGCTTGGTTTTAGCTAGATAGTTTTTTGTTTGTTGTTTATGTTGTAGTACTTATGATCTAGTTGAATTTAACTATCTGGGTTGTTCTAAAAGGGTAGAAGTTGGACGAGAGACTTCTAAGTCATTGCATTACTATAGTCATTTCAAGACTTCTGAAAGATAACTCATGGATAACACCATCATTTCTTGCAAGAGTGTTTTTATAGAAGGCCACGAGGTCACATAGAAGTTACTATTGACTGGCATTCAGTATGCTTCATAAATCAGGATCTCGTCAGTTTCATTCATTTTGCCATTTCTCAGTCTTTTAAATAAATTTTCTGAAAGCACCTTTTTTAAAAAAAGCATTGAAGTTGCTATCTGAATTGTTTCTATAGTTTGAAGAGTAGTTTATCTATTGATTGTGAGAACTTAAAGTCCAGTTTTAGTATTGCTACCACTTTATATTCTGATCTTGTCCTTTTTTGTCATCTTCGAATGATTTTGTTCTTAGCTTCTTGATGTTCTTATAAAAGTGTGTAAGTCTTTTAAAAATCCATAAACTTTATTAATATTGAGGTAGATTATTCTGGGAAAGCATATGGAACTTTAACAATAAAATTATAAAACCAACCCTTGTTGAGTTATTGATAGCAGTCCTGTTGCTGTTGCTCTGTAGTAGAAAGACACATTTGCTTTCTACTTTGCTGTACATAGTCATAGTTAGGCTTCATAATAACCTTAAGAGGGAAAGAAACTAGATGGAGTAGTACTCATGAGCTTGGACATGAGACTCTTTGCATTGTGATCCCAGCTTCTTGGCCACGTGATGTTGAGCAAGTACCTTCTCTGAGCTTCAGTTTACTCTGTGAAAGTGAATAATTATAGCAACTAATGAACTGGCCATTAACATTAAATGAGTTAAGATATGTAAAGTATTTTAAAGGGTATTGTGCATGTAGTATACTCTCAGTAAATGTTAAATATTATCTGCACATGGACGGAGTTTGTTTTAGCTAATTCAATGTCCACATTGTATGATTAAGGCCTTAGGCAGTTGGCGTTTTCAAATCATGAACAACACTTTACCTGGGTTAATTATATTTCATCTTGTAAGATTGTGACCATCTGTTGATTTTTATATATGTGGTTCTCTAAATTAAGTTGTGCCTGATAAGTGGACTGTGATGGAGGTAAACAAGGGACTCTCTCTCAGACTCCTAGAAACCTCTCTCCCTATCTTCAATATTTCAACTTCCCAAGAGTAAACTTATATGATGCCTTGGAAAGCGCACTGGTAGTCGTAGCTTATCCAGATTTTAGTCCAGACCCTATCACTATTATTAACAGTGAACAAGTTTACTTCATTTCTATCGGCCACAGAATCCTCGCCTAGAAATCAAAGAGTTTGAGCAACAATAAAAACCATCAATACCTGCTGTGTATACTGCTACAGCATTTCCTACTCCCACGCAGACATCATTAATCGATTATAATGGCCTTTCATACCCTGCCCACGCTTTGCATCCATTTCAACCTAACCCTGAGTGGGAGCTGGTTTTGGGAAATGACATTTATTTGCCATTGAGGTCCCTGAGACCGTATCTATCTCTGACAGTCTTTGAGTCTATGTATCAGAGTGGCATTGAAGTGAAGGGAAAAAGGAGACTGATGGGAGAGATGATAGAAATGCAGTTACTCAGGTCTTGGTGACTTGGAGAAGAGCTGAACATGAGAGAATAAGACAGTTTCGAGGGTGTAGTGAAAAGGAGCAGCAGGTTTGAAACCTCACAGAGAAGATATCTTGCTAGAAATAACTCTGATGGTATCCGTATACCCCATAGCAGCCTCCTTTCCTGTGTGTACTGACCCCCAGTCTTTCCCTCCTTGTCTCAGCCAATTAGATTGGGGTAGACACTGGCTCCAGGATTCTCTTTTCCAGGAATTTGTTATTGGGATTCAGAGATAATTTCTGGCCATGGTGGAATTGTGGAGTTATAAACCTGAGAACTGTAGGGTGCCTTTGTGCATGAAGCAACTGACAGACAGACAGACAGACAACAGACAAACTCTGATAGGCATTACTGAAACTCAGCTATGCTCCTTGCATTTAAATTCCCTAATATACCCTTGTAATAATAATACATAATTTTGCTGTCAACGTTTGAAATAGATTTCTCTTTATTTAAGTGAAAATATCTTAACAGACTCTAACTGTGGATCGCCAGTCAGGAGACAGGCTCAGGAAAGAAGAGCTATTCCCTAATGTCAGTTGCTGCACAATTTTGTTAAAGACTAGAAGAAGGAAGCCTTTAGATTTGGTAAGTAGGGGAGATATCAGGGGAAAGATATTTGTCTTTATAAGTCGTGTTATTGCTGGGAGTTTTCATCTATGCTATTTGGATGTTGACCATCACTTTTTATCTTTCATTTGCGAAATTTTGTGGATCAAAATCTAAAATGTCATAGTCTACAGCATGTATGTGAATTAAGCCCTGTCTCTCTTTATTAATAGTTCTTAGATGGGTATTTGGTGGTTTAAATTTTATCTATAGTGTTCCATAAAAGTTGCCAACAATTCCACTAAGTATATTATTCTATTTCGGACAGTTCTGCTTATCTTTAACCTGTTAAACAAGATTTGCACGATAAACACCTGTTTTCTCAGAATTTTACCCTGTGAAATTCACCAGTACACCCCCAAGAAGGATGGAATCCTCTCAGTTGGAAGCCTGTTTCATTCACATACTACCCATATGTCAATAGCCAAGTTTCTTAACTTCACATGGCTCAGGTTCCCCATCAAGAAAATGGGTATACTAGCTGAGATGTTGAGGAAATTAGGCAGGCTACTGTATTTTATAAAGCACTGAGCTTAGCCTTGCACATACAAAATACTCAACAAATGTTAACCTGTTACAGGCACCTTTTTTTTTTTTTTTTTTTTTTTTTTTTTGGAAGACCAGTCGCTGTGTCGCCCAGCCTGGAGTGCAGTGGCGCGATCTTGGCTCACTGCAAGCTCCGCCTCCTGGATTCACGCCATTCTCCCGCCTCAGCCTCCAAGTAGCTGGGACTACAGGCGCCTGCCACCTCGCCCAGCTAGTTTTTTGTATTTTTAGTAGAGACGGGGTTTCACCATGTTAGCCAGGATGGTCTTGATCTCCTGACCTCGTGATCCACCCGCCTCGGCCTCCCAAAGTGCTGGGATTACAGGCTTGAGCCACCGCGCCCGGCCTACAGCTATTATTAAATGCATTGCTTATAAAGAATCTTTTCTTGAAAATCGATGAATAATCAATCTGATTAAATTGCCTTGAAAGCCTCTGATATATACTGTATGTTCATGTTTTATGAGTGCCTGCTATAAACCAGGTACAATGCTAGGCACAGGGTGTACAAGGATGAATAAAACAAGCACCTTACCACTTTAAGACCTCGCAGTTCAGAATAATTTCAACATGCTCTGATATTTAATGCTACTGCCACACAGCTTTAAAATGAAGAGATTAAGTAAATAATATTAAAGTTGCTTATGGGACCTTTTTTTCCAGCAATAATGAATGGTTATAATATTTATTGGTTGTTTTAGGAAGGAAAGCCTCTGAGAACACAAGTGAGGAGATGTAAAATAAATCCATCATGTTAGAAACAGACTATTAAAGGCAGAAAATGCTCAGCCTTTGCCAATGACCATTTTTAAATATGTGGCCTTTGCAGATACGTCAGTTAACCAAGACAAATCCAATTTTACCTCCCACCACTTAAGTAAATTTCTCTTCTTTGTAAAATTTCCTATTTTATAAAGACATACTTCATCTTGACTATGTACATACTAAATTGATCATTTTTTACTTAGTTAAATTGTTTTCTGTCATAGTGAGAAATGCATTCTTCTGAAGATATGATATTCATGCCCGGGAAATGGGGATATTTATTAAAATGTTTTATTGGGAAACTAGATTTAGACATATTTCTCTAATTTTCATATTTAAGTATTTTTAGTGCCCGATGAAATGACTTTCAGTTTAAAGTGGGCTCAGATAATCAGTCTCCAAATTCTCACTTTTATACTTAATCAAATATAGTTGGTGGATTTATATTTGCCTGCATATGTTTAGAAATATTAGAGATGTTTTCAGTAGAACTCTATCAATCTTTTGCTGGGTTGTAATAGCTAGTAAATGACTTAAATTATTTTGTGCTTTCATCCCACTCTGATTTAATAAGCCTTTATGGATTTGGGATTGTGTGCATAGGTGTGGGAGGAACACAAAAAACAGGAAACTCCTCAGGCCTAAAGAACAAACAGGCTGTCTACAAGAGAAAAACACCTCACAGTAAAAGAAAAACCTGTGTGTAAATGTGAATTCTGAACTTGTTATTTAAGTTGCCTCTTGGAATTTTAGTCATATCTATTATTTCCAAAGTCAGAAGAATTATCTATGCCTAGGGTTATTCCAGATAACTGATGTTTAACATTTTGAGTGGCATATAAAACACAAAAAAAGATTACATTTCTGGACCACTTTTTAAAGTGTATTAATGTGTCTTTCAATTTTTAAACATAATCTATTGAACAAAATGATAAAAAGCAGGGCTGGCTTCATGTGCCTGCCATCTATGTCATCGCATAGGGCCCTGTGCTCAGAAAGGCCACATGCTTGGTGTCCGTCTGTCACTGTCTGGAAACTCTTCACAATTTTTGAACAAAGGACTTGACAATTTTATTTTGCGCTGAGCCCTGCAAATCATGTAGCCTATCATGCATACAAGGTTTTCACTTGGACTGTTCATTATTGTCTGGGATATCTAGTGCAGTAATATTTGGGTCTCCTCCCTTGAGCTCAGCTTGCCAGCGTACGCTTCTGTTCTCAGGATGCCTCTTTCTTACAGGGCTCTGCCTTCTAATTTGCTGCTTCTCATCTGCAGAGCCATCCCATAAATAAGGTATTAGAATAGTAAGTAGGCTGAGAATCACTAGGCTCTGAAGGGTGACCTTGAAGACTCCTCCCATAGAGTGAAAGTACATCCACATCAGTAGCCAAGCTTTGCTGCATTTATTTCCGGGATCAGGGGCTCCTCTCCTGGATTGATTGCACTGGTGAAGTGGCCATCTCTGCATAAACAGCAGGTGGGACCACACCATTCTGGCCCGTTTTTATTAAAGGAAGATTGTTGTAAACAAGCTATTTTAAAAGCCTACTTTTTGGAAATTAATCATAGAAGGTAAGAAAGTAAGAGAGGCCTCTTTCCATGAGACTCCTGTTGGATAAATCTTACAAATTACGAACGTTTCACTGTTGACCATGACAGACCTTTTGGATTTCAGTAATTTCTGTGTCTTCAGGTTGTTCATATACCTTCAAAGTAGTGTTCATGCTTGGTGCCCTTGTGTCCTAAAGTGAACTATGGCATGCTTTTTTGTTTTTTGTTTTTTTTTTGACACGGATCCCAGTTGCTAAGCTTTCCGTGTAATTACAGAACTACGTTTTTCACCATCTACAGAGACCACTACCAGCTAAAGGAAAGTGAGTGGATTCTCTGTGCAATGATTTCTAGTTTTCTTCTGGTTCATTTTTCTAGTTTCTAATATTCAAGCTGCAGGAAAAGGAAGTAAAAAGGGGAAGCAAAGCCAAATGTTCTGTTGTTATATTAGGCCATCCATAGCATAAGAAAGATATTGGCAATTACATTACAAAAAAATATGATTTATCCAAATAGAGAAAACGGTGCTTCTTACTCATTTACTCACTCATTCATTCATTCATTCACTCAACATTCAGTGACATTTATTGAACACACACTGTGTGCTAGGCACTGCAGTGTGTACCAGGATGCAATGAGGAGTAAGAAAATTATTATCCATTCCAAGGATGGAAGTCTGTGTGTACTTTATACAAAGCAGATACTCTAAGGTAATACAGAATGAATGAATGAATAAATAAATGAATACATGCTTTGAATAATATGCATCACTGATACTGAGCAGGGATTTCTCAACTCATTTTTGTAGCAAAAGATTCTTATGCCTTTCTGAAATTGAACCATGGCAGAAATTCTCCTAATTGCTTTTGTTTAAACTCCTGTTTGACATTTGAACTGTTTTCAAAATGTCATCTCTGGATTCACTTGCCTCTGAGGAACTGAAAGAAATTTTATGTTGACATAGTCTGCAAGTTGTCAGAATTCACATAGTACTAGAAATTTCATAAGTATTCACAAAGGAAAATTAAGAGATCATTAGTCCCTTTTTAAATTGGTTTACCCTACATTCTCAAAGTGCTTTGGGAATTGCAGCATCAATTTTGTGCCAGGTCTTAAACATTAACTGAAATGGTTAAAGACTTGGGCATGGTTAACACAGTGCCATGGTGCCCTTCTGCCTCTGTGAAACTGTCATTCTGTTTGATTTTAATGCGATTTGATATGTGGGGGGAGAAAGCAGACAATCATTTGGAAAATGCCCTTACTTTTATAAATAGGAGAAATATGGGAGTTGGTCTTTGCTAATAAAAATCATAATAGTAATTGCAGTCATGATTATTATATGGCGCTTCACACTATTAAAACACTTACTTTATCTATGATAGGTTTAGAATAATCTGTTTTACATGATGAAAGTCTACCTAGGGAAACTACAGAAACGTTCTCTAAAATTAGAAATTTGTACCTCAGAATCAAAAGCAACAGGCATTAGAACCAACTAAAATTTCAACAAAAATGCCAAGAACACACAATGGAGAACACACAATGGAGAAAGGACATATAGCTTTAATTTTCCCTGCATTCTAGGTTATTTGTCAAGACAATGATTGTAAAACAATATTTCTGTGTACTAATACTATGTACTAATACTAATACTTCTATGTTTAAGTACATGGCACTTGGAAAACTGAATATTCACATGCAAAAGAATGAAGCTAGACCCCTGTCTCTCACCATATACAAAAATAAACTCAAGATGGAATAAAGCCTTAAATGTAAGACCCAAAATGATAAAAATACTAAAAGAAAACATAGGGAAAATGTTTATGGCATTGTTTTGGGCAAAGAATTTTGGATAAAACCCTAAAACACAGGCAACAAAACAAAACTAGACACATTGGATTATATCAAAGTAAAAAGCTTCTGCACAGAAAAGGAAACAACAGAGTAAAAAGAAAACTTAAAGAATGTGAGAAAATATTTGTAAGCTATGCATCTAATAAGGGGCTAATAGCTAGAATATATTAGGAACTCAAATAATTCAACAGCAAAAAAAAAAAAATTTAAAAGACATACATATTCTGATTCGAAAATGGACAAAAGACCTGAAAAGACATTTCTCCAAAGAAGACATATGAATGGCCAACGGGTATATGAAAAAATACTCAACATTACTCATCATCAGAGAAGTGGAAATTAAAACCACGATGAGATATCACCCCATCCCAATTAGAATGGCTATTATCAAAAAATAAAAATAACAAATGTTGGCATGGATATGGAGAAAGGGGAACGATTATGCACTGTTGATGAGAATATAAACTATTATAGCCATTATGGAAAGCAGTATGAAGATTCCTGAAAAAGAAATAAAGTTACCACATGACCCAGTTGTCCCACTACTGGATATATATCCAAAATAAATGAAATTGGTATATTGAAGAGATATTTACACTCTTATGTTTAATGCAGCAGTTTTCACAATAGCCAAGATATGGAACCAACCTAAGCATCCATCAGTGGGCAAATAGATAAAGAAAATGTGATGTGCATACACAATGGAATACAATTCAGCTGTAAAAAAGAATGAAATCCTGTCATTTGCAGCAACATGGATGGACCTGGGGGACATTATGTTAAGTGAAATAAGCCAGGAACAGAAAGACAAATACTGCATGATCTCACTCACATGGGGAATCTAAAAAAGTTGATCCCATAGAAGTAGAGAGTAGAATAGTGGTTGCCAGAGGCTTAGGATGATAGAGGAAAGGAGGGGATAGGAAGAGATTAATCAATGTGTATAAAGTTACACTTAGACAGAAGCAATAAGTTCTAGTGTTCTATTGTACATTGGGGTGACTTGGTTGCCAGTATTGCATTACATATTTCAAAATAGCTAGAAGACAGGATTTTGAGTGTTCTCACTGCACAAAGAAAGATAAATACATGATGTGATAGATACGCCAATTGCTCAACTTTACTTTTACATAGTGTATTCATGTATCAAAACATCACACTATTCCCCATAAATAGGTACAATTATTGTATGTAAGTTTTTTTAAGCAGAAGAGAAATCTCGGTGACTAAACCACCTGGTATAGATCCTTTATTTTTGATGGCAGCCAATCATTGTATTAATAGTTAAAATAGAGGGAGAGGAGTGGTGGTAAAACTAGGGTTAGATGTCTGTAAACCTTATTATAAACAAAATATTGAACATAGTGCACTGTATGCCTTATGGGTTTGATCTGTAACATCAACTCATCAGAAGTAAGCTAATTTCAACACTCTCTGACCTTTAATGAATTGATGATATTGTTCTGCCTTGATTTGTATATTAATTATGGATGAATTAATTTAACAAACAGATATGAGAAACCTACTCTATGTCAGGCACTATGCTAGGCCCTGGAAGCACAAAATGAGTAACACATCTTCCCTCAAGATAGGTAAGGTCTGTCTGTCAGAGCACACTTCTGCTGACTTTTGTTCTGTTTTTGCAGTCCTTCATTTCACTTTTATTGATCACTACTGTTTCTTACCCTTTATAGCTTTAATTTTTCCCTGCATTCTAGGTTATTTGTCAAGACAACAGTGATTGTAAAACAATACTTCTATGTACTAGGGAAGCTATTTTGTGTGTGATCCCTGTAGTCAGCCCTTGTGTAGAGAAGAATCTCAAATGATTGGTTCTATTTTGGGGCATATAGTACCCAGTTAAATATTAAAATGTTTGAATTTCTAAAGTGATGTTAACTGGGAGAAGCTGATATCTTTTCAGAGATATATATTGAAGAGAGATTGATTAATGGTTACAAATATGCACTTAGATAGAAGAAATAAGACCTGGTATTCTATAGATCATAGGGTAACTATGGTTAACAGTAATCGATTGTACATTTCAAAATAGCTAGAAGGGAATAAGTCAAATGTTTCTAGTATAAAGAAAAAACAAATATTTCAGGTGATGGATATCCTAATTACCCTGACTTGATTATATAAATGCATCCAATTATCTCATGTACTCTGAAAATATGTACATCTATTAAATATCAATAAAGATAAATAAATAAACAAACAAAAGCAAGTGTTGAACTACCAGTTTGTTATAACTGCCAATCAAATGTGCCCTGGGACAAACCGTGTCTGTCATCACCTACCTCCCTCATTTCAAGCACCAAATTGCACTGTAAAAGTAGGACTTTTAACAGGGTCAGCTGCAGCATGGGTGACCCAGAGCCCTGCCCCCAGTCCGGAAAGCTCTCAGGATTCACAAAGACTCCAGAGGCTTCCAGGGTTCCGCATTCTCTTCTGGGGACAGGGAAGGTATCACCAACTGCTTCAGCCCTCAGAGAGCTCCTGCTTGAGTGGGAAAAGCCTTTCCTGTGGTTAGGTGTAATCACAGAGAAGATACTAGTGCTCTCCTAGGTTTTGAGACTTATGTGTGCCAGACCCTGTGCTAAAGTCTGATTGACTCTTCACAGCTGATGCAGACATGTGTTGATAATGCTCACTGTTTTACAGATGCTTAAAGAATTTGGTGTCTGTCAAAGCCTCTAAGGACAGGTCTTATCTGCTGCCTTCCTTCCCCCTCCGTGCAACCGTTCATTACCTCTCTGTCCTTTTGCTCACTCCCTCTTTGCCCTCCTCATGTCCCCAAGCACTCAGGCACACTCTTGCCCCAAGGCGGTTGCTGTTCCTGTTGCCTGAACCTCTCTTCTTCTTGATATCCATGTGACTGGCCCCCTAGTTCTCTTCAAGGCCTTCCTCAGTGTCACCTCTAACAAGACCTTCCTTGGTTACCCCATCCAATATTGCAATTCCCACTTCTTCATGTGCCCCTTCCCTGCTTTATTTCTTTTTATCACGCATCACTATCTAACAAGGTATATATGTGTCCTATTTATTTTGTTGATCTTTTATTTTTTTCACTAGACTGGAAGCTCCAGGGATACAAGGTTTTTGTCCTTTTGTTCACCATTGAATATAGTTTCTTGAACTGTGACCAGCCAATAGTAGGTATTTACTAAATATTTGTTGAATGAATAAAGGAATGAATAGCTAAATTAGTGATAGAATAAATTTGCTAGAATTTTCTCTTTCGAAGATAACAAGTAATGTGGTTCAAATTTATAGTCAGTCTAGAGGCTATGCGTTAATCTTCCAAGCCGAAGGGTCAGGGAGTAGGTAAGATTTGCACTTGCTCTTTAAACATGATAGGTGTTGGTAAGTTGTTCAAGGGTAGAAAACGCAAGGTGCTCATGAGGGCATGGAAGCAGAGAGATAGCCAGGCACATCCTTTTCTCTACTGTCCTGCTTTGCTTGGGAATTTGCCTTGCCAATCATCTATTTCAGACAGTGTTATCCCATATTCAGTCATGGGTGTTTTATGCTATACAACAAAGCCCTTTCAGAGCCACCTCTGGTAGTTGCCTAGCAAATAACCTCTCCAGCTTGAGATCATAACTGATATTTGAATGTGACTGGGCATTTCTAAAATTAAGCTTTTGATCGTGGAAACATTCACAGCTCTACTAGAGAAATTGTCATTCTTTCTCCACTCCTCTCTCCACGTGCTTGTTAGATTTTTCCATACGTTGTTTATAATAACTTTTCCTTGTGGTTGAAGATAACAGATTTTTGCTTTTAATTCAAGAAATGTCGTCTGCTGTAATGTTTTGCAACATGATACTTTCCAAGTTTCAAAGCGAGCTTGTGTTGTGGGATTGTGTTTTTGCATCTGAAACTGCAGGGATGGTGATAATATCCCGATCTACAGAGTGCGGATCCTCTGCCCTTCCATCCCTGTCAGTGTGTTTAAGGGAACGTAAAGGATTTTTTTTGTCATTGTAATTTAAATTCAGAAGGAGTCTATTTGTATGGTAATCATGAGCTAAGGAAAACAGTGTTTCATTTCTCTCTGGGATTTGTTTTCTGACATCTTCACATTCTCTACTACTTTAACCTGGCAACAGCATATTAACAGCAATTCATACTCTGTATTTTAACATGTAGAACAGTACCCAGAAGATTAATACATGATGGGGAGAAAGAAGTAAGAAGGGAGGTTGAGGCCATAATTAATTTTGCTTTCATGCACCATATGCTGGTGTTTACTGATCTTAACTTAAGTTGGGGTCACCATTGAGTTTTCAATATTCAAAAAAATGACTATACATAGTGAAGCACAAATAAAATTGCCCTTCTTTTGAATATTAAGATTCCAACTTGGGGATGCAGATTATATTCTTGTTTGGATTCATTATTTTTCAACAAGGCTTTTTTAGTGGGTGGGGATAGGGGGCTACCAGTGAGAACAATCAGAAAGGACTCCCCTAACTAACTGCTCGTCAGCCTGCCCTGAACAGTGGGAAATGCATAGTTAAGAGGCTTCTCTCCCAATCTAAGTAATTACTACATGTTCTTGTTTTAAATGAGAGAGTTGTGAGGCTGGGGGTTATATCTTCAATCACCCCAAATCACACCTCCTTGTTCAAAAAACAGACTCAATTAGATTAATTTCCCCAGATGATCCTATTAGGTGGGATGATTCATATAATACATAAGGTCTCTTTAGATCAGGGGTCTTATGCTCAGATGCCTACATGAGCAGATAGGTAACATTAGGGAGTGAAATGTGACTGGTCATCGAGCTGCTTCTCCCAGGAAAGCAGGGCATTGGCTTTGAAGTTCTGGTTGGAAGCTTTACTGTAAACCAATAAAGGTGGCCAAATAGCCAGTCTCACCCTGCCTAAAAGGGGGCAGCCCCTATTTAATCCCAACAGATGATTGAGTCAGGAAGGTTGCCCTGAAGTGGCCAGATTGCTTTCTTCAAGAGACTCTACAAAGTACTGTTTTCTTGTGGAATCCCCTGATTATTATACATGTTAGTTCAAATTGAAAAGAAGCAATATTTTGTGCCAGCCAAGCAAAACATGCCTATAGCCTTAAAATTTGCAGGTCTGGGATCAAAAAGAGAACAAAGGGGGGTTACATATGACAAGCGTAAAAATGTAAAATGTAATAAATAAAACTAATAAAATATGTTCTATATTCCAACTTTGACAGATGTTCAAACCTGAAAGACCAGGTTTGAAATTTGAGTTGTTTCAGCCCTCCAAGTACCAGCACGAGGTAGAGGGAAGAGAGCAGGCCCTACCTCCCCTGCTCCTGCCCTCTCTCCTTCTCACCCCCAGCTGTGTACCACATGCGTGTATGTAGAGACCCCAGGCCCACACTCTGCTCTGTCCCTCATCAACAGCCATCCTTCAGCCAACCTTCTGCCCTGGGTAGTAGGAGGCACAAGCTGCCCTACAGATAATGGATCAGGTGAAGAGACCCACTTGGCCCTGAAACAGAGTAGGTGGGCATTTGAGCAGATAATTTCAGAATTCCTGGAACTAGAGTAGTCTAGAATCTAGATTTAGCTGATGTGTGAAGAGCTGTGCAGAGGCTCTGGGGGGCACATCTCCTTGGCTTCTCGGGCTCCTGGCCCTGTGTGGAGAGGCATAGTAAAGGAGGCAGGTAGATAGACGTCTTTTGCCTTGGCTGGAATCTACAAGCAGCACTAACTTGAGCACTTGATTTATAGAATATTTGTTCCAGATGAGACCTAAGAGTGTTTTATTAGTCCCAAGGCCTCAGTATACACAGAAGGATCCTGTCTGATGAGAAATAGAAGAACTACAGGCTTTTTAGTCAGATATATCTGAACTGAATTCATCGTCCAGTCATTTACCATGTTGGTGACTTGTTACCTAGCTTCCCTAAGCCTTGTTGTGCCCCTCAGGAAAATGGAGATGAAGTGGATTTTATACTGTCGTAGCAAGGGCTTTGATCACCCGTTATGCTGTTGAGGCCTTTGAACACTGGGTCATGATGACAGAATACCCACCCTAGGGAAGGTCTGTTCCATGTAATTCTCTCTCAGGCAGAGTTGTTTGCTTAACCTCTTCTGGTTAAATACAACGGCATTTTTAGACTGCCCTTTCAGTCCTTGAATTATCTTTATATTTTCATAAGAAAAGGAGCAGCAAAGAAAGGAAATTAGCAAAATGATGTTGCTTAAATGTCAAAAAGTTCATGCCTTTTCCATGAACTGATGATGATAACTTTTCAAATTTTAGGGCCTTTATAACTGTGTTCAAAGTATTTTGTAATTTTAAAAATTAATTTGTACAAAGGACTTGGCACATAGATTCTTGGCTAAGTTTCCCTAGCAACCTATAGCAGTGTAACTTTTATGAATCACCTCAGTAAAAGATGTTTTGAAAATACTTTTGTTTTGTTTTGACTTGGGAAGGTAGGGAAGAAGTGAGGAGGGGGGATTTTCCTTAGTAAGTGAAAAAGAATATTTTAAATGTAATTTAAACCAAAGCTTATCTGAAATGATAAGACTAGTTATTTGTGTGGAATTTAAAATTTAATAAAGTAGTGAGAGAAGTTGGCATTTGCAGTTTTTATTGGCCAACAGCGTCAACCATGTAGGGTTGGCATCAAGCTTATATTCTCTTATTTAGTGTATTAAGTCAATTGATTAAAAACAGAAAGCCTGGCTAATTAGACTGCCAAGATCTTAAAGTTAACTGTCAGATTCTAAAGCTGTATAAGCCTGAAAACACCTTTATAGATTACTTCTTGTATGTCCCAAATGGTTCTAAATGCTGAAAAATGTCATAATTGCCCCCTTCTTCTGAGAAAGGTAATAGACACTATTGGATATCCACTTCCTTATAGACTCATTCACATTTTTTCTAGTACTGGATAGTATCCCCACTCTCAGGACATTTTCATTTAGGGCCAGCAATAACCCATATTTTGGTTCAAGCAGAACGAGTTGTACATTACAATATTTCAAATCAAGGAGCCCATTCAAACTGTTTTCTGCTGCTTTAATCATAAAGGAACCATTTACTCTTACAATGCTGGAAATTAAGGCTTTATTTTTCACTTACCATCATTTTCACTGGTATTTCAGCAGTCATTGAAGTACCTTTCTCTCCTCTTCAGTTACATGGCCCCATTGAGCTGGAAGATGGATTATGCAGTGAGACTCAGTTTATGGTAGAGGAAGACATATGACAATGTTATGATTTTGGCATTTACTGAAGGTTGATGATGATGATGATAACTTATATCTTGGTTTATCTTTGCCAAACATGCTTAGCATTCATTATTTAAGACTCAAAATAACACACTGAAGTGGTATTATATAATGTGGCATTATATAATCACTCCAAGTTTATCAATGAATAAATTAATGTTTAGAAATCTAACTTGCCAGAGTCAGTTAGTAAATAGAAGGATCAGGACCCAAGGCCAGATTCATTGACTTAAGATCCTGTTTTTTTGTGCAATACATGAATAGAGAGATTAATGATAGCCTACATTTTTTAGTGATAGGAACTGCTTTACACATATACTCTCATTTCATTTCATTCCAATAAGCCAGAGGAGGGCATTATGATTAGCTGCATTTTATAAACAAGGATACTGAAGCTCAGAGAGTTTTAGAAACGGGCCATAATCACACAACCTGTAAATGGAAGAGTTAGGATTAATCCCAGCTCTGATATACTCTAGAGCTTGTAGAGTCTGCATTGTCTCTTGACCAGAAAAGGGAAAAACTTTCAAGAATTAAAAGCCAATTTTTGTTTTAAATGACTTTAAGTAATATTTCACAGATAATGCTAAGAAATTAGGCTATAAAAGAAATGTCAAGGTGTCTGTATTTGAGTTCCCCAAGCAAAATTTCCAAAGCGGGTCTTTTTTTCACATATATGAACTATTGTGTACTGTATTACCACTCAGTTTAAAGAAATAGAACACCAGCCAAGAGAGAAGAGCCAGCAAGCTGCTCACTGTGATTTTGTAAATGTTCAGTGATTAGAGTGGATAATTATTGATATTATTTTGTAATTTATTTTGCAGAGGATATATCTATCTGCAGATTTAAATATATGTACTGGTTCAAGATGCAGAATCTTTTCCAGGGAAATTTTCATACTTGTCCTCATTCTAAAGCTGCTGTCTTGTGACTTCATTGCATTAGGCTATGACGACCACTTGGGAGTATTGGCCAAATCCTCTTCCCTGCTGACCTGAGTAGCCTCTCTGCAGAGTCCCCTGCTAAGACAGTCATTCTCAAACAATAGGTGGCCATTGCCAGCAATTTGAGCACAGCAGTCCTCATACTTGGCAGCAGTTACCAGCAATTGGCAAGCTATTACCCAAATCTCCTGCCAAGTGAAAGCTAGGACTTTTAGAATTACCTTGTTCCTTTCACCTGGTTGCCACATTTATCTCTTTAAAAAAAAAAAAGAAGAAGAAGAAGAAGAAGAAGAAGAAGAAGAAGAAGAAGAAGAAGAAGAAGAAGAAGAAGAAGAAGAAGAAGAGTGTCGTGTGTGCAAGTGTACTTCTTTATAGGCTTCATGCTAAAATGTCCCTGGCATGGGTATATTTGGGTCTTTAAAGTGCTTAGCAAAAGGAGTACCCTTCCATATTGAAATGCAGATCTTTCCTTGGTTATTAAGTTTGATTTGGAAGTCCTCTTATTCTTCATATATTGATATTACCTTGAAATCACACCATCTTCAGTCTTTAAGCATGGTCCAGTCCCCATATTCTGAACTCTCTGGGCAAGATGAGGCTGAGTCTCAGACAGAGTGTTGATACCTGTCCACCCATTATTCTTCACAGCCCTGATCTGATCCCTGTGAGGCAAGGCTGAGCTCCAAAGGTTTGTTAGAGACCAACTGGAGGTGAGCAAATACCCTCAATGACAGCAGGTGTCTGGGTCCTGTCCAAATTTCACCTTCTGAAAGAACCTGTAGTGGAAATACGAGGTTCAAACTTGCATTCTCTAGGGCTTTCTAAACCTCTCTACTCTGGGAAGGCTATTCTGTAAACATCTATCCATCTTGGTTGCATTTAAAATACGGAACCTCATTTTCCTCTGCCTTCCATCTGATTGCAACTTGGGCCTCGGTGATGTTTGTCCCGTGTTTTACTTGTTGTGTGTGTGTGTGTGTGTGTGTGTGTGTGTGTGTGTGTGTGTTTTGTCATCAATACATTTTCTTCAAGCCTTCTGCTGAAATTTGGATTAACTCAATTTTCATAGACCCTGCAGTTCAACCTTCTGTACTTTACAGTGAATCCTGCTATTGTAGAAATAGAAGTCAAGCAATGAATTTTTCCTTTTACTATTCTGTATTACCTTAAAATATTCAAGGAAACCATTTCTTACTGAAACTGCTATACTTGGTCATGTTATTACAAGAGACACACTATGGACTTATTTTGACAGTGAAATATATTTAGACTAAAATTTTAAATTACTCATTTAGCTAAGGTGTGTTGCTATTCCATAATACTTCTCAAGTGTTGTGTGTTTCAACTTTCAGGTTTAAGAAAAAAAAAAAAAAAAAAACTCTACCAAGTTAGAATAGAATGTGATAAATTTGGTGTATAAGATAAATCTGTCTTTATGTTTCTCCAGGCAAATAATGTTTTATCCTAGAGCAGGCTTCCTGCCTTTGGTATGCTCAAAGAAATTAATTTGACTGTTTGTGATGTTATTTAATTTTCAATAATTATTCAAGCATATATAACCACAGACATCTATGTAGAAGGCAGATGGATCAGCAATTGTGCATGTAATTAGAAATAATCCATGAAATACAAAAGTAGATTTTAATATTCAGCACCTAAAAAATTGCTAACATTACAAATTGCCCATACCCTGGGGTTGCAGCCAGTGATGTAAAAATTTAAATATAAGAATTCAAATGAAAATTTCTGCCTTCTCAGCATCAAGCAGTTATTGAATAACAGTAGAAAATCATGAACAAATCACTTAAAGAGATACATTCTTTCTTCCTTAAAATAGAGATTTGATGTGTTTATAACAAATTACAATGTGAATAATTAAATTGTAAATAATTTAGATTGGAGTACTCTTTTTATAAAAGTCACATACTCACATGGAAAATATTAAATGGGAATTATATTAGTAAATACAAGCTCACTTTTCAGAATCTTACAGAGAAAGAAACACAAAATATTCTATTTTTGGTTCTTAAAATGTATGCTGGAGCTTGTATTTACTGTTGCCAATAAAATAGGGAATGTTCTTTATTCATTTTCTGTTGAGAGAGAGGGAGAGATGAAAATGAGTTCATATGGTGAAATGAATTATGGTGTTTAGATTATTGAGTTCTGAATTCAAGTTCATGGTCTGCTATTTACAAGATAAACAACAAAGCCTTTAATCTTAAAGTCTCAGGATTTGTTGATGCTTTTGCTGTAATGCCTACTGTTTATGTTTTGCAGTATCTAACATGGTCCCCGATACTTTCATAATATTTAAACACTTACAGTAAAAAGAAAAAAAAAAAGAATTGTTAGCCGGGCATGGTGGCAGGCACCTGTAATCCCAGCTACAGGGGAATCTGAAGCAGGAGAATCACTTGAACCCCAGAGGTGGAAGTTGCAGTGAGCCGAGATCATGCCACTGCACTCCAGCCTGGGTGACAGAGTGAGACCCATTCAAAAAAAAAAGAAAAGAAAAGAAAAGAAAGAAAAAAGAATTAGAAATGTGGAAAGAAGTAGAGGAAATATGGAAGGAAATAGAGGGAGACAGAGACAGAAAGAAAAAAAAGAAATTGAGAGACAGAAAAACAAGGGCACTTTTCAGCTTCTTCTCATTCCTAAGCCAAAAAAACAAAACAGGTTTTTCAAGGAGTCATATCACCACCTTATGGCCTTTTACAATAATGCTGCTAAAAATTAATACTCCAGTTGTATTTTTGCAACTATAAACATCAGTTCTTTACTCTTAGATCAAAGGTCAGATCTTGTTCATATATAAGGTATTTTCTATCTTTTCTTTTTGAAGTAATAATAAACCCGATGTCAGGTATCGCAAATGTTTGCGGAGTTCTTGCTTAGTGTCAGGTATCGCAAATGTTTGCGGAGTTCTTGCTTAGTGTCAGGTATCGCAAATGTTTGCGGAGTTCTTGCTTAGTGTCAGGTATCGCAAATGTTTGCGGAGTTCTTGCTTAGTGCCAGGTATCGCAAATGTTTGCGGAGTTCTTGCTTAGTGCCAGGTATCGCAAATGTTTGCGGAGTTCTTGCTTAGTGCCAGGTATCGCAAATGTTTGCGGAGTTCTTGCTTAGTGCCAGGTATCGCAAATGTTTGCGGAGTTCTTGCTTAGTGCCAGGTATCGCAAATGTTTGCGGAGTTCTTGCTTAGTGCCAGGTATCGCAAATGTTTGCGGAGTTCTTGCTTAGTGCCAGGTATCGCAAATGTTTGCGGAGTTCTTGCTTAGTGCCAGGTATCGCAAATGTTTGCGGAGTTCTTGCTTAGTGCCAGGTATCGCAAATGTTTGCGGAGTTCTTGCTTAGTGCCAGGTATCGCAAATGTTTGCGGAGTTCTTGCTTAGTGCCAGGTATCGCAAATGTTTGCGGAGTTCTTGCTTAGTGCCAGGTATCGCAAATGTTTGCGGAGTTCTTGCTTAGTGCCAGGTATCGCAAATGTTTGCGGAGTTCTTGCTTAGTGCCAGGTATCGCAAATGTTTGCGGAGTTCTTGCTTAGTGCCAGGTATCGCAAATGTTTGCGGAGTTCTTGCTTAGTGCCAGGTATCGCAAATGTTTGCGGAGTTCTTGCTTAGTGCCAGGTATCGCAAATGTTTGCGGAGTTCTTGCTTAGTGCCAGGTATCGCAAATGTTTGCGGAGTTCTTGCTTAGTGCCAGGTATCGCAAATGTTTGCGGAGTTCTTGCTTAGTGCCAGGTATCGCAAATGTTTGCGGAGTTCTTGCTTAGTGCCAGGTATCGCAAATGTTTGCGGAGTTCTTGCTTAGTGCCAGGTATCGCAAATGTTTGCGGAGTTCTTGCTTAGTGCCAGGTATCGCAAATGTTTGCGGAGTTCTTGCTTAGTGCCAGGTATCGCAAATGTTTGCGGAGTTTCATCATGCTGTCCAGGCTGGTCTCGAACTCCTGACCTCAGGTGATCTGCTCACCTCAGCCCCCCAAAGTGCTGGGATTACACGTGTGAGTCACTGTGTCCAGCTCCCTATTTCTTTGTTATTGTGAGATGCAGGCCAGGATAGGATCTGGTTCAGGGAAGAAAGAAAATGAATGGAGAAGGCTGGGCGCAGTGGCTTACTCCTGTAATCCCAGCACTTTGGGAGGCTGAGACAGGCGGATCATGAGATCAGGAGATCCAGACCATCCTGGCTAACACGGTGAAACCCTGTCTCTACTAAAAATACAAAAAATTAGCTGGGCGTGGTGGCGGATGCCAGCTACTCGGGAGGCTGAGGCAGGAGAATGGCGTGAAACCAGGAGGCTTGCAGTGAGGCAAGATCACACCACTGCACTCCAGCCTGGGTGACAGAGCGAGACACTGTCTCAAAAAAAAAAAAAAAAAAAAAGAATGGAGGAGTTGGCAGAATTAACGGTCTATTTCAAAACCATAACTGGAGGGGATACTGTGGAAGTAGGAAGTAACCACTGGCTTAGTGCATGAGATCAATGGTAGCAGTTATAGCCTAACTCTAATCCTAATTTTTGATCTCACTTCTTCTAAACATAATATAAAAGTCAGGAGTACATTCTCTGCCCTGCGTTTTTGCCAGGACTTATGTTGTCTATTGCCCCTACATGCTGGTTACAGGCAAAGTCTCCTTTCCTTATGAAGAACCATGTGCTCTCTGTGTCATGGTGCATAGTTGCCAGTCTCTTTGCTGGCCATGTGCACTGCTGGTCTTGTCACTGGAGAAGTGTGAAGCATCTTCTCTGCAGCTACTGATCCTGCCATGTCTGCTGCACTGAAGCTCAAAATTTGCGGGAGAAGATGCCACTGGGGATTAAAGAGCCAGCAGCATCATTTTATTCATTTGTCTGACTGTGCTAATTTGCCAGTATCGTAGGAAGAAAATATCTACTACTACAGAGCGATGGTTTTCAATCCTATGGTCATGACAAAAGCTTTGAGATCACACACACCCACTATACACACCAATCAACTCTCATTTCAATTTTTTCCCATCATATCTAGGACTAGTTGGTGCTTTCAATTGAAAATTTACAGATACCACAAACCCAGAAAAATGTTCTCTTCCTGGAAAATGAGATGACTTGATGAGATGATGCTGCGATTCTGTGATTGTCACTACGATAATGTAATAGGGATTGTATTGCAGCATTAGCGATTTCAATAGCTGGGAAATGAGAAAATATGTTTCCTTTGGTTATGGTTAGGAGTAATATTATGCAACTTTGCATTGGAAATAACTTAAACTGTGTGCCATAAAATTAGTTTTAAATTGAAATGGGAAGCTGTGGTTATTTGAAGATGTTTTTCTTTTTTATTAAACCAAGCGCCCTCTGGGATAACAGTTTGTGTACCTCTAACTCCTGGGCCAAATCTAGTTTTTCTTTAAGGCTTGTATTGGTTTGTTCATTCAGGTGTGTCTAGGCCACCTTCTGGTCATTTCCTTTTCAGCTAACACCCAGAGCCAAGCTGAGCAGAGAAGTTGCTCTCTTATCGCTGCCCCTTTGTGCCTTGTGTCTGAGCAGACAAGGAAAGCAGTGGCCTGTGTTGACTAATCCTGGCAGCTACTCTTCTTCCTCAAGACTGGGTCAGAGCCTTGCTCAGTCATTGGCAGAATCAGCAGGATTTACAGACTCATTCCACGGCTTTCATGCAGTTCTATGTTTTTAATCAAAAACACACAAACACACATAAAATTACCACACTCACCACAGACCTTACATTTATGTCATTCCTTTCTGTAGCCTATTGGTTAGGAGTGTGATTTTGCATTTATATCCTGGCTCTGCCACTAGTGGCTTGTGACTAGGCAAGGTAAGCATAAACCTTAACAGCCTGAGTCTGCTCGGTTTAAAAATGAGACTGACAATAGTACTGTTTATTGTGGATTACGGTGAGTGTTATGTGAGGTCATGAAGGCACAGCACTTAATTCAGCACCTGGGACATAATAAGTGCTCAACAAATGTTGGCTATGGTGATTGTTTTATGAGTTTGCCCAGAGCCAGCTCAGTTCACTGTAGAGGACTGCACTTTTCTGGAAACCATATCAACTAAAGGCTATTCTCCTGTTCTGCATAACCTGGAGGAGGAGGATTCAAGGTAACGTATCCGGGCTCTTCTTTTAAATTTTTACTATTCTTTTAGCTGTTATCTACCAGCCTCCTGGATATTTTCCCACCAACCATGTGCCCTGTGCCTTGCTTGCCGTCCTCCTCTCTATCCTTGCCCTCACCATTTGTCTCAGTGCCTACAATGCCTCCTGGGAGATTACCAAAAGTTCATCATTTCCATCTAAGTCATTTCTATTCTTCAGCCCATTTCCTTGGCAAAGCTGGTATGTTTTTATCAAGTCCTGTTCCTGACACTGAACTCTCATAATCTTTTGGGTTCTCTTTTTCTGTTTACATGTCTCCCCACCCATTGAAAAGCTGTGGTGATTTGTTAATTAATTCATGTATTCATCTTCTGATTTCAGAAATATCTATGAGGCCCTACACTGAGCACGGTACTCTCCAAGGTGCTGGAATACTACAGGGAACATTTGTTTCATGAACACACTTAAGTTTCCACACCCAATTTATCATGCTGTAACTCTGGGTCCCTGCAGTCCTTGGTTGTAACTGCTCTTTTTAGGCTGCCAAGTCCAATACAGGAGAGAAAAAAGTCACAGAATTGCTAATCAGTTCCATTACAGATTATCCCTCAAAAATGCTCCATGATTGCCCAATTACAACACTCATCACACCCTAAAATATAACGTCCCATTTACATATCTGTCTCCCAGCTCTGCCCTGAGCTCCTGAGACTGCCTCATTTGTTTATGCCCCTGATCTAAACCTGGCTTGGAGTAGGGATTCAATGAATATTTGTTGAATTCGTATCAACTCATTCGTATCTAGTTTTCGGCTTTGTAACTTGTCTCTAACTTCTGCTTGGCAAACACATTTTTCATAGTTTTCATCTTTCTTTCACTGCCTATTGCGTTCTTCTCGATTTCTACTTGAAACTTTTCTGCTTTCCTGTGCAGCCCCTCCTCCATCTTCATCTTCTGCAGAATAAATAACTTGGTTCAGATTTTATGGAGGATGTTGACTCCATCTGACGTAAGTTTCCGGCCTTACCGTTATGCCACTTATCCCTTAACGGTACCTCACTACCACCCTGTTATAGGAGGCAGCAGGAGCGACCTCAGGTCCTTCCGTCTCCCAGGACTCCCTTCCACCTGTGACTCCCACTGTGCTCGGGCTGATGACCTGTAACAAAGCAAAGACTTCAAGGGAGTTTGTTGAATCCCTTCCCAAGGAGCTGTCCAGAGTATTTACTGTAGACTGACAAGATTTCTTGGTGCAGTGGCTGCATACTTTGTATCGCCATGTCCCCACTGCTGTGACCAACTGTCAAGCCAGAAGTCACCCAGATTTCTCTCCTGTTTAACCCCAGGACACTGATCTCCTCAGCTCTGACCTTCCCAAGATGAGATTGGTCCATTCTTGATAAATTCTGTGTCAGATTCTGTGCCTCACCTGAATCCAGCCATGCTGCAGATACAGACTGCAGCTCTCTGCCCCAGTCGGACTGTAGGATGCCTTTAAATTCCTGAGCAGTAGTGGAGGTGATAAAACTTGCACTTTTGTCCTGATGTGGAAGGGAGGAAAATGAAATCCTATGATGTCTTAAAATGTCCTGAAATCTTGGCCTCTGATATATTAGGAACCTAGAAATGTTCTGAATTTAATAAGGAAAATAAAAGAGCTCATCCTCTATTCCTGAGGGCTGACTTAGTTGGAGTGAAGATTCACCAGGATTGCCTTTGACAAAATGTGCAAGTTTCATAGGCCCGAAGGCTCTTACCACATATTTTATGAGCCTTATTTTGGAGTGGCTTCTTTTATTTGGCCAGGGTAGATATCTCCTGTTATCACATTCAGGCATTTGCTGCTGGCCCCTGGTTTGTGAGAAATGCTTAGAGATATGAATCATCCTATAAAGCACATCTTTCTTTAGAAAAGTCCTGGGCTTGCCAGCCATGCAAAAGACTGTGATGCCCAGGAGAGCAGAGGGTACTTTCTGTTCTCATGGAGGCACTTGGTTGTCAGGATGCTTATTCCAGGAAGCTTAATTACAAACCACTGATAGGAATTTATTTCAGTAACTATAGAAAATGTTTATTTAGGTAAGAGGGAATTTTCTATTCCTGAAGATAAGCTCTTGCCTAACTAGCATTCAATTACTTTTCAAATGGTCTCAGAAGCCAAAGTGTGAGTGTGGTATGTGACAGATTCATATATGCAAGTGTTGTGTTTATGTGTGTGGTGTGTGTGTGTGTGTGTATGCACGTGTGTGTTTAAGCTGCTGAGTACTTGAAACCTGCTTTTGTATTGTGAGGTTATTTCTAGTAGGAAATGAGGCTGTCCAATTTATCTCTGGCACCGAGCAAGCCCTATTTGTCTCTGGCATGAAGCAGGCATAGCTCATCTGGTGCCGTCTCTGGTTATCACACTACTCAGCAGGGGTAATTTGTTTTGTTTTATTTCTGTCCCAAAAGGTAATTAATAATACAAGGACAAAATTGTTTGTGTAGTGTTTTTATATTTTCGATTACCCAAAGAAGTATTTTTCAGGAGGCTTTCCAAATAGCTGTTTTGCACCTGGCTGGAAAACTGTACTCCTCAGCGACAAAGAGCTAACTTTTGGAAACCTTCCAGGGGTCCAATTCTTTACCTTCATGCACCTCTGAGCCCCATTCAATGTGGGTCAAGGAGGATTTTTTAGAGGGTATTAATATCAGTGAAAAGTCTTTGGTGCATAGTAACACTGGGCCAGAATGATTTTCTGGCTTCTGGCAGTGATTTAAAGAAATCCTTTGGAACGCTGTTACATGCTAGGTATCCTGCTCAGTTCCTTCTATACATCTTACTTAATCGTCACAACCACCAATAAGGTTGCTATTATTATTTTCCATTTAAGAGGTGAGGAAATTGAGATTTATGATAACATAGTATTTAAAACATGCTTTTTGTTTTTTGTGTGTGCATGTATTTTTTTGGTAGCAGTTTAATTAGATGTCATTTGCATACCATACAATTCACCTATTTAGAGTGTTCAGTTCAATGGTTTTTAGACATATTCAGTTGTGCAACCCTCACCACAATGTATTTTATTTTATTTTTTTTTTTTATTTTTTATTTTTTTTATTATACTTTAAGTTCTAGGGCTACATGCTGCATAACGCCTGCAGGGTTTGTTACATATGTATACTTATGCCATGTTGGGTGTGCTGCTGCAACCCATCAACTCGTCAGCCATCCCATCAATTCATCATTTTATATCATGTATAACTTCCAATGCCAATCCCTCCCTCCCTTCCCCCCTCCCCTTCCGGCATGATAGGGCCCCAGTGCGGTGGATGTTCCCCTTCCGAGCTTCCAAGTGATCTCATTGCTTCAGTTCCACCACCTGATGGGATGGAGAACATGTTGGGTGGTTTGGTTTTCTGCTTTCTTGTGATAGTTTGGCTAAGAATGATGGTTTGTCAGCCTGCCCATCCATGTCCCTACCAAAGGACACAAAACTCATTCCTCTTTTTATGGCTGCCATAGTATTCCAGGTGTATATGTGCCACATTTTCTTAATCCAGTCTGAGACAGATGAGCATTTGGGAGGATTCAAAATCTTTGCTATTGTGAATAGTGCCGCAATAAACATACGTGTGCATGTGTCTTTGTAGTAGAATAATTTATAATCCTTTGGGTATATACCCAGTAGTGGGATGGCTGGGTCATATGGTACATCTAGTTCTAGATCCTTGAGGAATTGCCATACTGTTTTCCATAATGGTTGAACTAGTTTACAATCCCACCAACAGTGTAAAAGTGTTCCTATTTCTCCACATCCTCTCCAACACCTGTCACCAGTTAGAATGGCAATCATTAAGAAGTCACAATGTATTTTAAAACACTTGTGTCACCTCAAAAAGAACCTTGTACCCTTTAGCTGTTACCTTTTAGCTCTCTTATGCCCTGAACCCCAAGCAACAACTAACCTACTTTATATGTATTTCTTATTGCTCTGTTGCTCAGGCTGGAATGCAGTGGCATGATCATAGCTCACTGCAATCTCGAACTCCTGGATTCAAGGGATACCCCTGCCTCAGCCTCTTGAGTAGCTGGGACTCTCAGCATGCACTGCCATGCCCAGCTAATGTTTTAAATAGTTGCCCAAGCTGGTCTTGATCTCCTGATCCCAAATGATCCTCTTTCTCTGCCTCCCAAGTATTGGGATTACAGGCATGAGCCACTGTGCCCAGCCCTTATGCTGGACATTTCATATGAATCCCATGTAAGTGGAATCATGTAGCGTGTAGTCTTTTGTGACTGGCTTCTTTCACTTAGCATAATGTTTTAAGGATCATTTGTGTTGTGTGTATCAGTATTTCATTTCTTTTTATGGCTGAATGTTGTATGGATACATCACCTTTTGTTTATCCATTCATCAGCTGATGGACATTTGGATTGTTTCTGTCTTTTGACTATTAGGAACAAGGATATGAATATATATATAAGTTTTGTATAGGTATATATTTTCACTTTTCTTAAAAATATATCAAGGAACATAATTGTTGGAGCATATGGTTACTACTCCATGTTTAATTTTTTGAGGAACCTCCCTACTGTTTTCTAAAGCAGCTGCACCATTATACATCCCACTATTAGTCTATGAGCATTTCAGTTTTTCCACACACTCCTCAAAACTCATCTGACTTGTTGTTTTAGCCATCATACTTTACATACATACATCATATGTAAAGCCAACATACACAATAAGATGTTAAGTGGTATCTTATTGTGATTTCTATTTACCTTTGCCTAATGGCCAATGATGTTGAACATCTCATGTTCTTCTTAGGCCATTGGTATGTCTTCTTTGGACAAATGTCTGTTTAAGTACTTTAAAATTGAACTATTTTTCTTCTTATTGTGAGTTGTAAATAGTTACTTATATGTTTTAGATAGAAGACCCGTGTCAGATATATGATTTGCAAATATCTGGCTTGTCTTTTACTTTCTTGATAGGGGCCTTTGAAGAACAATGGGTTTTCATTTTGATTTTAATAAAGTCTAGTTTATTTTTTTAATTTGTATTGCTTGTGATTTTCATTTTGCATCTTACAGCCCATTGCCAAATCCAAGGTCACAAAAATTTACCCCCGTGTTTTCCTACTTACTTTTGTTGTTCTAAGATCCATTTTTCTTTATATGGGCGTATTCTCTGGTTGTAGAATCTTGGAATTTGATCACATGGCTATTTAATCTAAAGAATAAAAGGAAAAAGACTCTGTTTATGCTGTGTGTGGTCACAAAAACTTCTGTCATTCAGTTTTAGTGTTGGGCTTTCTAAATACCTCATTCTGCTCGTCAGACATCATTTTTGTTCACTGTAGGTGCTGGCAGATCTCTGGTTGGAGCTTTGCTGTTATTCATTGGTCAATTTATGAATGAGTCAGAGTCAGATATTTCAGCTTCTGTGTTTTATCTGGTCCTTATATTTCTTTTCTGTTATTCCATTGTTCTCTCTAATTGGCCTTATAAAAGTATTTCTGCAGAAATACCAGAGTATTTACTGCAAAAACTTTTCATACTTTAAAAATGCCAAAAGAAACTTTTAGAAAAGGAAGAATACCTGTCAATGTGCTACTCTCTTATATTAACAACTTTTTTGACAGAAAGTTTAAAAAGTAATTTGAGGCTGGTTAGGCAGCACTTATCTGTGGGAAAGAAAATTTCCCTTTGAGTTACTTAACAGCCTATCTGAGGCACTTGCAAGGAAAATTCTCCAAATTTCACGGACGTTTTTGTCACCACAGTACCCTAGTGAATATAGCATGGCTGACACTTTTTTAGCTATTCTCCTTCAGTATTGACAGTCTTTCAGATCCTTCTCTTTCGTGTGTGTGTGTGTGTGTGTGTGTGTGTGTGTGTGTGTTTATCCAAAATGCTTCCATTATGACACTTACCTACCTTATGTATTAATAATGTTCCGAGAGCTGTTTGAAGGAAAGTATGACATTTATACAAAAAAAAGTCAATTATTTGTTTAATATTCATAAAATTTCCATAAAAGTCTAAGCATTTGAAAATATTTGAGAGTACTGAAATATATTTCTTTACATATAGGACTTTATCTAACTCCATAAAAATTCTTGTCTCTCATACTTCTTGTGACTTCCTTCTTTCGTTTTCTCAGAGGGAGTATTGGTTTGTTTCAAACTGGCATCAACATTTTGATTCTTTTATTATCTGTTTATTTGTTCATTTATTTATTTATTTTTGAGACAAAGTCTCGCTCTGTCCCCCAGGCTGGAGTGCGGTGGCACAATCTTGACTCACTGCAGCCTCCACCTCCAGGGTTCAAGCAATTCTCCTGCCTCAGTCTCCCAAGTATCTGGGATTACAGGCATGTACTACCACACCCAGCTAATGTTTGCATTTTTAGTAGAGACAGCGTTTCACCATGTTGAGCAGGCTGGTCTCAAACTCCTGGCCTCAAGTGATCCATCCATCTCAGCCTCCCAAAGTGCTGGGATTGCAGGCGTGACCACCATGCCTGACCTACCATTTTGATAATTTTAAACAATGAATAAGAATGTCTGCTGCTCATGAAGAAAGAGTATTTGTGTCTACATTTATTCACTAAAGTGGGTAATTAAATTCCCTGCCTTGGGTCATTGTTACTTTCTGCCTGTTTGCTGTTTTCTGGATGGTTTCACCTCCCCACAGGCAGTATTCACTAAGCCCTTTCCTGACTTTCCTTAACTCTGATTATCACTTCTAAGCCCTTCAGTAACAAACATTCTGTTTTTACATATATGATTCAGTACTTGGGTGTTTATTCATATGCAATTTATATTTATATTCATATACAATACCTCCTATTTGTATCATATACACCATATAGAATGGGAAATTCCTTATGGAAGCTATCCTATCTTCTCTCTCTCTTTCTCTACACTCTGTATCTCACATATTTTCCAGAATAACCCCTTGAATATAGAAGGCCAAGATAAATATGTACTGATTTTATTTCATGTTCTCCCAGTTACTCTGATGTAAATTTCTTAACCTTGCTGAGCCTCAGTCCTCTTACCTGTAAAGTGGATATATTATCTCACAATGCGTAGGTCAGGGTTCTCCAGAGAAACAGAATGAGTAGGATATATATATATATATATATATGGAGATTTATTATGGGAATTGGCTCACAGAATGATGGAGGATAAGAAGTCCCATGATATGCTATCTGCAAGCTAGAAAACCAGGAAAGCTGATGGTGTAATTCAGTTAGAGTCAGAAGGCCTAAGAACTAGAGAGTGAAGGGCAGGGGCATAAGGGACTCTGTTATAATTCCTGGAGCTTGAAGGCCTGAGAACCATAAACTCTGATGTCTAAGGATAGGAGAAGATGTTGATGTTTCAGCTAAAGAAAATAGAGGGAGAGAAAATTTGCCTGGATTTTTGTTCTATCTGGCCCTCAACAGATTGGATGGTGTCCACCCACCCAGGTGAAGGTGGATTATTACTCAGTCTGCTAATTAAAATGCTAATCTCTTCTAGAAACATCCTCACAGACACACCCAGAAATAATGTTTTCAACAGCTATCTGGGCACCCTTTAGCCCACTCAAGTTGATGCATAAAATTAACCATGATACAGTGCTATAGTACATATGAATTGAAAAACTTTATGAACAGCTTTGAATTTGGGGCCAGATTTAGAAAAAGCTGGAGAATGTGGCTTCTGCCTGTTATTTCTCTGCTACGTTCTACCCATGGATTCTTCTGTCCCAAGTCCAATATCATCTGTGGAGTAATTGCTCAGAAAATATTTTCTAATTGGCTTCTGGGTAGCTACTTCATTATCTGAATATAAAAATAATTCTCTGTGCATAATATGGACAATATATAAGCAACAGCAAATATGTGAGTAAGAGGGAGGGACTGTAAGTAATGCTAGTGATTGACTAATGCAGTGGTCTTCCAACCTTTTGATCATGTACTCCTATAAGTAAAACATTTTGAGCAGGCATTCCCCCAATATTTTGTGATTGAATGAAACATAGATTTATATCCGTCAACTTCAGACACTACCATGTTACTCAAATATATTGTTGTTATTACTACTAACAGTAATAAAAATTATCTGTGTTCTTTAAGTTTCAGTCAAGAGATGGACAAGGATAGGCGTCGTGATAAATTACTCATTTTAACTGAGAAATTCAAGAAATTTTTGAGACTGAATTTCTCTCAACTTAACCTGCTTCGAAACCCAGCTTAAAATTCATGCCATTCAGTCAATCCGCAAATATTTACTGAATGTCTCCTAGGCCACCTGACACTATTCTAGGCACTGAGAATATACCAAGGAATAAATCAATAAGGTCTCTGTCATTATGCAAATCAACCTGTTAGTAGAGAATCAGCAGAGTGGAGGCAATCACAATGCATTTTGCAATTTCTAAACACATTTAAGTTCCCGCAAGATAAGAATTTAAATGCTGTTGATATTTAATATGCATATTAACATGGACATTGTCCCTTTATCCATGAATTAGATAGCGACCTACCAGGTGCAATATTTGTAGTATCCCGAAGGCATGATGAGATAGTGAGGAAGTAGACTAGTGAGTACATTTTTATATTGTGTGTATAACTTATAGTGAGGAAAAATCATTTGTGTATGACATTGCCTCACTGGGATGGATGCTAGCAATGGAAAGAACATGAAATTTGTTCCTCTTAGACCCTAGTACACAAAACTGTAAGAAAATCTCAGGCAACGTTTAGAACATTTTGATTGGACTGATTATAATGTAGTCCTTCAAACCCTTGAATGTCATTCCGTTGCTAACAGAATAAAGTCCACACTCCTTCACCTGGGATGCAAGATCTTCACTCTCTGCCCCCTGCCTGCTTTTCTAGTCTTGTTAACTCCTTTTTCACATTTGTACATGTCCTGAATGTCATCCTCACCCTATTTATCTAACAGTTTCCAATTCGTCCTTCAAAACTCTGCTGAAAGATCTTCCCCCCTGCAGTCTTCCCAGATGTTTCCAGACAGGTACTCCCGGTGTGCTCTGACCTCAGGTGGTGTCTTCACATGGATACCTGTCAACCCTCAGGTCACTGTATTTTAATTATCTTTACCTCTCTCTTCCCCTCACTAGACTGTAAACTGGTAACACAAACCTGTCCTTATGCAAACGAAGGCAGTTTTACTTTGGGAGCAATTTTAGATATAACTTAATTTTGGGGAGTTGAAAGGCCTTTCCCAGTCAGCTGTCACATAACTGAACTTCACTGTGCATATTTCCAAGCCCTCTGTTTGCAAGTAAAGTAAAAGCTTCTCATGACTTCAGTATAGCCCAGTGGCTGAGACCAGGTGTCAGTCAGCCTGAAGCAATCCCTGCTCTATTGCATACTAGCTCCGTGATCTTATGTTACTTAACCTCTTTGTGCCTTCATTTCCCGCTCTGTAAAACGAAGATAACAAGCATACCTATTTTATAGCATTGCTGTGAGGTGAGAGTGATGTGAAAGTGCATGCAAAGCCCTCAGAACATTCAATAAATGCTAGCTACTGTTGTTAAAATGCAAAGTCTATGCAATCACACGTATGTGTGCATAGCCTTCAGCCAAAGTATAAATGACATATCAGGCTTTTGTTTGTTTGGAGGAAGCCCGATGAGGGGGACAGAAGGAGGGAATGTTAACTCAGAAAGAAAATGAAAGTTGAGAACAAGGCTTCAAAAACACTATTGCTTCAGTTTTCCCAAGAGAAATTGGTGAGTTTGGTAGATTTCCAGTTGTACTGGTGGGATATTGAGCAGAAACACCAGCGCTCGTGTAATTTTTGTTCTTGTTTTTTCTGTTGTTGTTTTCTCCAAGAGAAATTGTTAACTTTGCTATATATTCCACTGTATTCATGAGAAATGTAATGGGAACCCCACTGGATTAAGGGAACCCCACTGGATTAAAGTCTCCCCCCTTTACTTGTGTCATTTTGCATATTTAATAGAGCTGAGATGCTTGCTGCCTTCATTAGGAGCTTGCTGTTTGCAGTGGGAATTGCACTATCTCAGTGGCTAATCTCAGTAATCGGTTGGAAAAGTGATTTCCTGCAGTTCCTGCTTTCTGGAGCTATGACTTTGAGCGCTTCATCTCAACACAGGCCTCCTTGTCAGCCTGTGATACATTATGGCTCTCTTTTGTCTGACCGTATGTGTTCTTTCATTGTCTCTGACAGCAGGGTCTCTGAAATCCACAATTTTGGTTGGTGATGAGAACTGAGGTCAGTGTTTATTTGACAGTCATTTTGGTGCCATGTAGTAAAATTGAGTGATGGCTGTTGAGTAAAGAGCAAGGTGAGTATGCAGCAATTGGCAAGTACGCAAAATTATAATTGATTTAAGTTGAATTCATTCCTGAGCCTTATTCCCTCACAGTGCTTTCCAGCATCTGCCAAGTGGTAATAAGAGATTCAAACTTTGTATCTCTCCTGTAGACTGTGGGACTCCTGAAGACAAGCCAGTCCTTGGTCATCTTGTACTTGCACATAAAACAGATCCAGCACATATGAAATTCTCATCAAATGTCCAGCGAAGGATTGTGTGTGAGACAGGATCTAAGCATGGTGTTGGACAATCATTAGTGATGCTACCTTGAGAATTTTTCATGAAGTTTTGATTATGAAAATTTGTGAACATATGCACAAGGGAAGAGAGCAGTGGAATGGGCCCTTGTATACCCACCCTCCAGTTTCAACAGCCATCCATCCTTGGCCACTCTTCTTTCATTTATACTAATTTTACCCGTCAGAATATTCTAAAGAAGACCATAGGTAAGATTTGGGTATTTATGTGCAGATAATTCCATACATTAAATAACTGCACAACTTAATTTACATTGCCAGCCTTCAAGGGATATTTGCTAAGAGCAAGCTTTATATAGCATTTTTCATGCCTCAGATTGAAAAAGGCACCATCCCTATCTGTTTGCACGCTGTTTTGACCACAAAGAACCAGTCGTTTTCAGGTTTCTCCAGATTCTCATTACTTAATAGCTTGTGGAACTAAACTATGAGCAAGATATGATTTCAGTGTCAAAGTGTGGAAGCTTGCTTGTTTGTTCCTTCGTTCCTTCATTCAGTAAACATGTGTAAGAACATCTCTCCCCATGAAGTTGCTGTGGTGATGAAAAGTCTGTCATCTAATGAATGTTCAGTAAAAGTTACTGATTACCATTTTATGATTATTCTGTACCAGAGACTGTGCTGGGTCCTAAGATTAAAATCAAAACTAAAACAAAAAAGATTTAAAATCCAAACCTTTTCTTAGTCTTTTTCTAAAAGTCTTTGTCTAGAAATATCATGATCATTTTAAGATCCTAAAGAGAGCCTAAATGTGAAGAATGAATTAAGGGGAAAGAGGTAAAGAATGGGAGCATAGAAAAGGGAACTGGATGGACAAGATACGTATGATTAGAGGGAGGCTCTGGTGGGATTCCTTTCCTTGCTCCTTAAGGATGGCATGTCCTCTTCCAAGCCCATACTACTCCGTGCTGGGGCATAGACAGCTAAGGGTGAGGGAAGGGTGGGCAAAGGATGCCTGCTGGTCTCAGAATTGTGACAAGCAGCAGCTACCACCACGGAACCTGTACCTCACACCCAACAGTCATCAGGATCCTTCCTGCCCTAGTGGAACACAGTTCAGCCTGTTAGCCCCAGCTGGAAGGGTCATTTTTTCATAGTGTGACTTTCACCACCATCCATTAGCACCTCACTTCTCTTCGCAGTTTTTACTATGACTTAGTATACATTTTGTGAAATATCATTTTTGGCCTAAAATTTGGGTATGTCATTCCGTTGAATACTCCCGTGTCTTTTGCATAGGTCTGGTAAGACTTGCATAAATACTCACATTTCTTCTTTCTCTGTATCTGTATTTCTCTCTCTGCATCTCCTTTAGCAATTAGCTCTTCTTTTTTGGTTCTTAGTTTTCTTTATCTATATCTCCCTTCTCCTTTGTGGCTCCTTCTCAGTTTTGACTTCCTTCTGCATTTGATTTCTTTCTTTACTCACTATCTTGTTTTTTCTCAGTTTTCTTCTTGGGTGCCTACGCAAGGGCATTCAGGAATGTAGCATTTTTGCATTTTTTAAAACATCAGAGAACTTTAACATTTCACTGTCCCATATTTGGGGATAGAAACGGAGCTTGAAGCCTCACCCTTAAATTGAGGTATGACTTTTACAGCCCTGACAGGTGCCTCACCATATACTCTTTTGTTCATTTGGATGCTGACAGCTGAGTGCTCCATGTGCCTGGCACTAGAGATTCCTGTGAGTGTGAAAAAGACATGGCCCCTGCCCTTATGGGGCTCACCATCCAGTGTACCTTATGGTGAAATGCTGTGCCCCTAAGAGACACTGGATGACAACTTCAATTGAGTAATCTTACTGGGGGACCTATTATTTTCAAGACATGTACTATTTACTTAGGTTACAATATAATTCTATCATCAAATTTCATGGGTAATTTTTATGATGAAAAGCTAATAGATTCAGGATGAAATGATAACCCTGAACATGTGATGATGAAAATCAAGTGAAATAAACACTATGGATCGTTCAGTATTTTCCCATGCACACGCTAAATGTCAAGGGATATTTTAAAGAATGCTGCTCTCTGTGCAACTAGAGTAGGTTTTTAATATCTGCCCATGCTTAAAAAAACTGTCAATATTGCAACCTTAATGATAGAGTGAAATGGAAGATTACCAAAAAAAAATGCATTATTACAATCACTAACACATCAGGTGAGGTATACAAATTAATCTCACAGGAATGAAAGAATTAAAATGACTGTGTACATTGAGGTGCTTTTAACTAGTTAACTACTAATTGAAGTAGCTAACTGCTGAATGGGTAAGTTGTCCTTGTTCAGCCTATTGGGTTACCATGACAACAGAATCCTTCATCTTCCATAATATACATTGAATTTTTAGTACTTATAATTTAAGCATTTGATTTTCTCATGAGGTGACTGAAAAACATTCTGTATCTTGCTAACCAAATTTTAAAATTGAACCCATGAGAAGATGGTGCCTAGAATTCAAGTGAAAAAGAAAAGGCAGATTGTTAGAAATATATCCATGTCAAAATTGAGAAATGCCATGGCTTGATTTAGGCAACAATGATTAATTGTACAAAATTGAAGGAAGCCGTTTTATCTTGTATCTCCTATTCTATTTTCTTTAATTTTTCTCCACTTTCGCTGCAGCTTCAACTGTGTTAATTTAGCAAATTACTGTGTTTTAGGACTTATGCAGGCGCTATCAGGACAGCAATGAAAAAGGATGCCCATTTCTCACAAGCCAACATACTAGTGGGGAAGCATCATTTAAATTACCTTCTTGGGTAATAAATACTTAAATAGGTGTGCCGTGGGATGACCCTGAAGGAGTGGCTAACTCTGCCTCTCTTTCCTGGCTCCCTGGGGATGGCTATGCTGGTTGCAAATTATGGAAGCCTCATGAAGAGATCACCCCACATCCCAGCAGGAAGACTCTTCGGTGGCCCCTAGCAATATCCCTCTGCTTTCTGTTTTATTGGATGTGAACATAAACAACACAGTCATTACCGGTTGTAGTGGGCTGAATAGTGGCTTCAAAAAGATATGTCCAAGCTTCAACTCCTGGTGCCTGAGAATGTAACCTTATTTGGAATGAAGGTCTTTGCAGATGTAATTAAGTTAATGATCTTAAGATGATATCATCTTTGATTTAAGATGGGCTGTAAATCTAATGATGAGTGTCCTTATAAGGGACAGAAAAAGAGAAGACATAGAGATACACAGAGAGGAGAAGGCCATGTGAAGATAGAGGCAGAGGTTAGAGCTATGCAGCCCCAAGCCACAGAATTCCAAGGGTAGCCAGCAGCTGCCAGAAGATGAGAGAGAGAGTCATGGGACAGATTCTCCCTCAGAGCCTCCAGAGGGAACCAACCCTGCCAACACCTTGGTTTTGGGCTTCTGGCCTCCAGAACTGTGAGAGAAAAATTTATATTGTTTTAAGCCACTTGGTTTGTGGTCATTTGTAATGGCAGCCGCAGGAAACTAATACATTGGTCAATTTTAAAAAATGAATAAAGAAAATTGAAATCACCTAAATGAAGGTTCTCCATTCAGCCACAACTTATTACTGGCATGTTCCTCTGAAGGTAAATTTAATAAAAGAGCAAACACGTATTTTCTCAAGGCTGACATGCATCAAAACATCACAAGGGCCTCAAGAGGGAAGAGAAATTTGATTTACGTCTTCATGCTGGTTGAAAATAGTGTAGCCATGGATGAAGCTGGTTGTCACAGTCAACCCCACACATCTGGTTAGAAGCGTTATGGTCTTTGGGGACAACATTAAATCCAAATGTCTGTGATAATACTGTAGCAACAGCTTTTGGCAATAAAAATCCCTCCTTAAACTTCCCAACCCCACACCAAATATACAAGAGACTGAAGTAAGTCCATAGTGCCTGCCAGAGATGACAGAAGTATCTTCTCCCATGAATCCATCCCCTCCAAATCTTTCTGTGGCTCCAAACGCCTTAACCTGGCAGCCAACTCAAGTGGAGGGAGTCCTGTGTCCTGCATGGCCTCTGCTGTGTGCCTCTGAACCTGGGGCTTAACCTTGCAGGGCTTCCATTTCTTCACTGATAAAATGGGGCATAATATGACTCACTATGGGAAAACGTGTTCACCGGTCCCCATAACAGGGGGAGGAACCAGCTTTATTTCTCTTCGGTGGTTGCTTTGTTTTCTTCTGATACAACCTGTCAATTAGGAAACATCGTTTTGGCTCTTACCTTAATGGGTTTGAGGTCGAGCCAAATCATGGTGAGCTTCTAGTAAACATTCTGGGCCTTTGACACTCATCTTCATGGACTCTGTATTGATTGCTATTTTTAGTATTGATGGCTAATATTTGTGGAGCATTCCTGCATTGCAGGCACAGTGCCAAGTATTTAATATATATTTTTGGCTGCATACCTTATAGCAACCTTGTGATGGGGGCAGTGATGCTTTCATTATCTGCACTTTGCATGTAAGCAAACTGAGGCTTTTAGTGTTTCCCTCATTAACTCAAGGTTCCAGAGTTATTAAGGAGTAGGAATTAAAAGCTGCTAGCCTGCACTTAGATTCGGGTCTGATGGCTTCAGAGCTCAGGCTCCCAGCCACACAAAACATGATTATGCCTTGTGGCTGACTTTTTAAAAATAACTGTCCTTGTTATTTCTCCTTTACCTTGATTTTTTTCATTTATTAATTAGTTGTCCTGTTGTTTTACTACTATCTTTTAGGTAGTTCATGAATTTGGGGGCACAATGCATAAGACTAAGTACAGGTGATGTAAGGATTATTGAGCTAATGTAGGTAGACACCAACCCATTATCTGGCTCACTCAAGATACACAATCAATACGGTTCTCTTGGCTTCCTATGCAGTGCCCACCACCCCTTGTCCCCAGCCGGTTTCTTCTGCTCCTCAGGCAATGACATGAATTGATTGTAAATGATTTCCCGGAAACCACACCTATAATAATACATTGTATATGAGTCTTAGTTAAATAAGATGAATCAAATTTATATTAAAATTATTTCTGTATTACATCTTTTATAACTTCAACTTCATTATCTAAGTACAAAGTATATAAGTCCTCTCTAAAAACCTTGTAAAAGAATTGTTTTGTGTGTGTGGAGAAGTTCACCCTGTGACAATGTTAACATTTTCTTTAAGCCTCAGTTTCCTTATCTGTAAAATGGGGCTGATAACAGTTACTTCACGGATTTGTCATTATAATTTAGTGATAAGCACATATATGAGCTCCACACTTGACACTTCTAAATAGAGTGATAAAGTGAAGAAATATATACCTCTTTGCTTCTTCCTCTCCCTCTTCCCTGAGAGGGGTCTTTTTTTTTTTTTACATGTTAATAGGCAGAAGGAAGAAGGCTTTTCTTCAGGACTGTTTTCTATTTTTTGAGACTAGGAATGGAAAGGTGGAGCTTGGAATAAAAGAAAGTTATTTAAAAGTATCAGAGATCTTGCCTTTTAAGTTGTATTCAAATGTGCCATACTTAGTTTGAGGTTTACATACTAATTACTTTGATCTAATAATTAGCTGTCATATAATGAATTATAAATTGGGAGTTTAAAAATGTGTGCTGTGCTGATCCAAAGTATACTCCCTGCCAGTGTAGGCCTGTGACTGGATTCTGAAACAGATGTACATTTTAAGAGTAGTTTCTTAAAGGAGAACTTCAGGTCCATAAAGCTAAACCCAAAGCAGGAGCAGTCTCTATGTAGGTGCCAGCTTTGTCACCAAGCTGCATTCATTTTCTCTGATGATTAGGGGCCTCCCCAAAGTTAATTTCTAGAGAATATTTAGTCACTTGGTTGGGTTTTAATTACTTGTTACTCTCAACCTTAACATGACCTTGACTGAGTCATTAAATAGCATCTTGCAGTGAGGTCTTTGGGACATTTTTACAAACAGGTGGATTATATCACAAGTAAATCTATAAACCTGCAGTCCAAGAGGAGAGTTAATGTTTCTGTGTTAAGGATTGTGTTCACTCCCAAGCAGGATATATATGCTGTTCTTATTTCAGTAAGTACAGTCCTTGGAACACTTTCCTACCATTTGGATAATTGATTCAAATTCTAGCCTCTGTGATAAAATGCTAACAATTACCGATTTGGGCAAAGCGCACTGTTTACATACTCTGTGGAATACCTCCTCTGAAAGCCAGCAGTAACTTCAAGGCAAAGGTTCCAATCAGTGGAGCTTTGTCACACAGAGAAGGGAGAAAGATAGAAAGAAGGATTCCACCTTGCAGCACGTGGTAGAAAAAGAGATTTCCTTACAAAAGGAAACAGCAGAAAAACTTTCTTCTTTAGCTTAGATTTGCTTTTTATAACCACAAAGACGAGATTAAAGCAGTATATTTGTACACTGATGCTATTTTTTAAAACATCAATATATAATCACATAAGAGAGCTAGATGCCAAGAATATTACACCATATAGGCCAAGGAGTAAGACTTTATATTTAAGGTTCACTATGCTGTACACAGTTTATTTTTCTGTATATATTTGAATCACAGACTATTATACCACAAAATAGACATTCAAATCATTCATTCATTCTTTTAGTATATACTGAAAACCTACTATGTGTCAGGCATTATCTTATTTTTATTTTTTATTTTTGTCTGTTTGTTTGTTTATTTTGAGATGGAGTCTTTCTCTGTTGCCCAGACTGGAGTGCAGTGACATGATCTTGGCTCATTGCAACCTCCGCCTCCTGGGTTCAAGAGATTCTCCCACCTCAGCCTCCTGAGTAGCTGGGATTACAGGTGGTCGCCAACATGCCCCACTAATTTTTGTATTTTTAGTAGAGGCGGGGTTTCACCATTTTGACCAGGCTGATCTCAAACTCCTGACCTCAGGTAATCCACCCACCTCACTTCCCAAAGTCCTGAGGTCACAGGTGTGAGCCACCACACCCAGACTATTTTTTCTTTTTAAGTATTATTTTTAACTGACAAATAATAATTGTATATATTTATGGGGTACAATATGATGTTTGAATCCATGTATACATTGTGGAATGATCAAATCAGGGTAATTAGCATATACATCACCTCAAATGTTTATCATTTATTTGTGAGAAAACATTCAAAATAATCTCTTTTAGCTATTTTCAAATTTACAACATATTATTAACAGCAGTCACCTTACTATGCAGACTTTTAGTTTCCTCAAGAAAGGAAAGCTATTTTAGAAAAAATTAATATTGTGTCAGTGAGATTCCTGCAGGTCAGCAGCCTAGGGATCAGCAAAGAAATTTACAGGGCAACAGCGTGTTGGGAGATACCTGGCCTATTCCAAAGGAAAAAAATATCTATTGTGATATACATTTTTTTTTTCTTTTTGTGATATATAATTTTTATTGTTTTACTTCTTTCTATTATGCCTTGTGGGAAAAAAGGGAGAGAGAGATTGAGATAGAGAAAATAAAGATAACGAGAGACAGACGGAGAGAGAGAAGAGGAGAAAAAGCTGAACTAGAAAATACATACACTGAAAAGTGAGTCACTTACAATTGATATACATTAGAATAAGTCAACAAATATTCATAGTGTTTCTATAGTATGCACAGTATGATGGGACTCACAGCTAGTATGTAAACTCTACGTGTTGTGTTTAAAAAATATGTGCAGGCTAATAAATTATTAAACAAATACTGAAATAGTACCAGAAAGTAACAATTTGAGTTTTAAATCTTAAAGATCTTTTAAAATTGTATTTTGACCAACACTGATTAATAATATTCACAGGATTGCTTGGTTCTCTGTATTAACAGATTGTGAGTATGCTAAATCATTTTAAATAATTATACAATACATTAAAAATTCAGGGGCTTGAGGGTGGTTTGCTTATTTTTACTGAGAGCTTCTATATCCAGTTTGAAAGCACTAGTATACCCCCTGCTTGACCCTGTGGGTCATGTATTGTTATCATGATGATTTTACCAAACAAAAACACAGAGAACATAAGTAATCTACTGGAAGTCACATATCTAAGAAGTGGTAGCCTGTGTCTTCAGACTGTGTACCACATGGGCTTTCCACTGTGCTTTGTTGCCCACAACACAGATCTGCCAAAAAGATTTCCTATTTTGATAATGGACTGCAAATTTGAAAGAATTATTAAACAGCGCTATCTTCTAGCTGCATTAGGCAGAGAAGAGCGTGTGGAAAAAGCATCCCATTACTAGTCTCTGTTTTACCAGTCTTTCTCACCTGAACCATATAATCTTCCTAGGCCTTACTCTCCCTGTTTATAAAATAAGGGGTAATAAAACCTTCCATCTCTCAGAGATGAGGTTTTAGGGACACATTAGATCACTTATGAGAGATGCTTTATGTTCTTTGGAAGAAAAGTACATGGCAAAGTAACATTTTCCCCCATAATCATCTAATATATCATAAAAACCAATGCTGGAAAGGTAGTTAACTATGTGGCTTTGACAGAGGAGTTGAAAGGAATGAAAAACTGATGAAAATAAAAACAGTTATTATCTTGGTGACTGGAATGGTATTACCTTAGAAGGACATTTCTAAGTTTCACTAAGATAATTCATTATGAAAAACAAGATGGGTATCTATATTTCCATTAATTGTGTTGTAAGCTAAAATCCAGATTAATCTAAAAGTAAAATGTGTAGCATAAAAGATCAGTGGTCGATTTTTATTAAACTGCTACATCAGGATCCTACAACAAATTAAATATTTGGAAAAGTCCAGGAATGGACCGGTGAAAATGACTCAAGAATTAGGAAGCAGAACCTGTTAAGGAAAGGTTGAAGGGACAAGATAAAGTAGAAGATAAAGCTGAAGGATGAGAGAAATGTGAGAGGCAGATGGTGACTGGAGGACAGAATGAAAAGAAATTGGTTTAAATTATGACCAGAGGATTATAGGTAGTGCCCAAGGGAGACCGTGATGCTTCTGAAGGTTGTAAACTACTAGAGTGTTCTATTGATTAAATTTATGGAATCTCTCTTTTTCTGGAGATATATTCAATAATAGGCCACCTTTCCATCTCAGCAAATTGCTGGAGGCTGTGGATAAAAGGGTACATTCTACCATATATTATAGTTATGCTCTAAGATAATTAAATTTGGGGACAGAGTACTTCAATATGGGAAGTCTATCACTAGAAGGGCTCCTTTATTTCAGGACCTCAATCAAATACTACTGGGCATACTAAGTAAAGTCTCGTGTTCCACTTTAAAGAAAGAAATACCATTCCTATTTTTCATAGCTCCAGAATTCTGGCTACCTTAGCACTGACATCAGAGAAATCTCCCTATAATCAGCACCTGTTATGACAAGATATTAGAAGTTGTAGGATTAGCCACACTGTAGCACCTTGTGAAACATTTATGCACCCAAAATGGTAAAGAGAATTGAATGTCTCCTTTAAAAATTATCAAAAGCTTATAAAATGCAGTAATTATATAATCTCTGAATATTTAAAAATGATTAATATGCTTTAAACACATCAATAGTTAGGGTAAACTAATAATTTGGCATAGGCTACAATATTACATAAACACAGTTATTCAGGCTACATTTTATGTTCAATGACTGCTTGAATTGTTTAAGGCATGTAAAGCACCCTGGCTTGTAATCTTGCCTTTGTTATTTTTGTTAAATTAGCATGGAAAAAAATTGAAAATATAAGTTTTTGTTGGTGTTAAGGAAAAGAATAGGTGAGGATGAATAATGACTCGTATCTTTTACTGAAGTTCTTACTTTTCATTTGAACACCAGCTTTGCTTTTCTAGTCAAACTCCAGAGTATCCTGACTTAGATGCCTCAGTATATCCTGGACCCAATGTGATACCCAGTGTCCCACTTTGTCTAGTGATGCCACCATGATTTTTTGACATTACCTATGTTTGAAATGTTCTTCCTCTAACACTAGCTGTGCCTGTCAAAAGTCCTACCCATATTTAAGCTCCAACTCAGAAAATCTTTCTCCAATCCCATCCTCACCCCGGATTTGGTAAGATAGTTTCCCATCTGAGCCACACCCGTGTCAGCTTGCTAATGCCCACTTGTTGGCACTTATCAGAATCTGGCTGATGTTTTGGTTCTCTGTCTTATCTTTAATCCTTCTCCTTTTGATCAGAAGCACTTTGAAGATGTTGATGTCTTATTCTTGTCTTCTCTGCAAAGCCTGGTTATCTTGCTTATGTTGGGTACTTACTAAATATCTATTAAGTTGGTGTCACCTCCTGCCTCCACTTTATCCATGTCGCTAGAGTCCTGTTTCATGACTTCAAATTGAATGTTTCTGGCCATCCCCACTTTTGCCATTGTGATCTGGCCTTCTCTTGGGGATATGTGGCTGAATTCCTGCCCCAGCCACCACATCTGAGCCTACATTGCCTCCTTGGCAGTTTCACCTTCTCCTGCCAAGCTTTGGAAGCCCTCTTTAAACACCAGAGTTACAATTTAGCAGCCCAGGAAACTTTTCCAAACATTGGTTTCATTCCATTCCCCCAAGTTTGCTTTGGGGTTCTTAGAGTCTGATTTGTTTCCACATAGTTGGTTTAGCCCCTCTAGCTAATTCCATCATTCATTGCCCAAGCTGGACGGTGGTTGGCTTCGTTTTCCACTTCACTTCTGCCCAGGAACTGGCTCTTGGCTGTACTTCCCTTGCATTTCTTACAGACCAAATACAAGTCTGGCCCTCCCCTTCCAGCATATTACAGATCCTACTAGGATTACAGAGCTTTGCCTATCTTCCTTACAGGGAGAGGAATTATGGCCCCTGTGTAAGTAGCAAGTCTTCTTCTTACACCAGTATCCAGAGCCTTCCGTAACTTGCTCTCATCCTGTCTAGACAGCTTCTCCGCCATGTCCTGTTCAATGGCTCCCTCCTTGCAGTGAGACTGTTCTTACTGACTCTTGAGGACGACAGACTCAGACTGATCCCCCACTGGGGTTTTGCTTATACTGAGGTGATCCCTCATTCAGAATATCCACCTCCTTACTCTCACTTTTTTTGTAACAGTTCCTTTAACTCCTGCTTCAAGATGTACTCTCTCTGTGATGTTTTCATATGACAGTTCAGATCATCGGATTTTTACCCCTTCTTATGTACACATAACACCTATGAGTTTGGCCTTGATTCACTGTTATCCTCTGATTGTTCTAGGAATGGATGTATCATCTTACCATTTAGCTTATAAAGGTCTCTCAAGGGGGGATTATGCCATAAACTTCTTATTTGCCCTTGCACTTTGCTCAGAAAATACATATACATATGTGTGTGTGTGTGTATACATACACATACGTATATTGGTATATGCCAGGTATGATATAAAACGCTGTACATAAATTATTTAACCTACATAGCTAGTGTTGCTGTTACAGGAAAGGGGTCCCAATCCAGACTCACAGAGAGGGTTCTTGGATCTTGCACAAGAAAGAATTTAGGGCGAGTCCATAGAGTAAAGTGAAAGCAAGTTTATTAAGAAAGTAAAGGAATAAGAGAATGGCTACTCCATAGACACAGCAGCCCCAAGGGCTCTTGGTTACTCATTTTTATGGTTATTTCTGGATGATATGCTAAACAAGGGGTGGATTATTCATGCCTCCCTTTTGTAGACCATATAGGGTAACTTCCTGACACAGTCATGGCATCTCTTTACTGTCATGGCACTGGTGGGAATGTAACAGTGAGGACAACCAGAGGTCACTCTTGTCGCCATCTTGGTCTTGGTGGGTTTTGGCTGGCTTCTCTACTGCAACCTGTTTCATCTGCAAGGTCTTTATCACCTGTATCTTGGGCCAACCTCCTATCTCAGCCTGTGACTTAGAATGCTTTAATTGTCTGGGAATGCAGCCCAGTAGATTTCAGCCTCATTTTATCCAGCTCCTATTCAAGATGGAGTTGCTCTGGTTCAAATGCCTCTGACACTGCAAGACAAAATATAGGATGCAAATAATACATCCTGTAATATCCTAAAATATTATCCTAAAAATTAATTTTTATGTATCTGATATTCAAATTTAACTGAACCTCCTATATTTTAATTTGATAATTCTAGCAATCCTTCATATAACATTTCTGAGAGGTATTTCTTATATACAGAGTTTTATAGATAAGGAAACTGAGGCTCAGAGGCATTGGAGAATGTTTCCAAAGTTGGACTTCAGTTGAAATCTGCTGGTCTGCAGAGGCATATGCTCTCTAAGCATTATTCCTGGCTTGGCGAATGTGAAGTATGATGCTGCTTACTGTGACATGGCATTCTTTGGGACAGCCTAGATTCCATCTGTTTAAAGGAGTGAATTACATAGCCTCTGGGTCATCTTCAGATCTGCTGCTTCTAAGAAAAAAGTCCTATCCAGTAGTTGGAAAATGCAGTACTCTGATTATTATCTTAAGGTAAGGATGGACCTCTTTTGAGCATAAAAGCAAAATCTGGGCCAAAAGCCTAGTCACTGAAAGTACTACTAGAAGCAGTGAAGATAAAATACATTGTACATGATAAGGTACCTTTTAAATAGTCTTTTAACAGTTTTGTGTTTTCCTTAATATACTCCCCTGTAAATATTGGTTTCCCTTATTAGACTATTATAGCAAAATTAGCACTTTGCAGAATATTTTTTTCAAAAGAAAACTACTCATTTCTTTCAATTACATGAAATTAAATTTAATTCAGACTCCCTTGTCTAAAAGAAAATATCTTTGCATTTAGTGGATCTAATTAGCATTATACAGATCTTTCCCATTAAGGGAGGGGACTTGGAATATTCTCTTTGAATAGAGAAATTCATTTACCTATTAATGAAGAAGAACAGGGGAAAAGTCTAGGGAGCTTTGCAAGATAGCTTTCTCCTTCTTTTGTCTTTCCCTCCTTTCTGTTGGGTGAAGGCAGGGATTCGGTGGAAAGCTTTACACCAGGTTGGTCTGTGGAAACCAGACCTAATGGGGGAAAATGGATCTGTAGCCTCTTAAAGTGAGATACCTATATATTAGCTCAGATATAAGCAACCTAAGATAATATTCCTGACATAATCTGTCTCCAGGGACCTCAGCAAAACTGCAAAGTGTAAATGATGTGGTTTTTTGGCCTCCTTGCCTCCCATTCTGAGCCTTGCTCCCTACTCTGCTGTTCTCTTTGCCAATAGTTCTCTTGATAAATTTTCATCACAAAAGTTTCCTCCTTTACCCAGTCCTGCCTCTAAAGCTCCAAAATGAGCCCTTATACCCTTCAACCTCAGAACCCACCCCCATTGTCACTGTAGTTGATGTTGGGGGAGCTGATGTTCTGTTTATTTAAAATTTGATTTCCTCCCAGACAACAGATGCATCGTTCTTTCCTTTTAATTGGTAAAGATTTTAGGGATGAGGGTACCTGACTCTACTCACCTGCAGAATATGATTTCACATAGTGTATTAAAACCAGAGAGGAAGCAGATGAAGTATTTGGATTGGGGCATCTAGGTTAGAAATCTTAAATTTCTTTTGGTACTAAACAAAGAGAAGTGCAAGTTCTGTGGCAATGCAAATATTGTTCTTAGATAGAATAGAGTTTGAATTATTTCCAGGTGACCTCAGGCAAGTTTCATAATCTCAACTCTTATTTTCCTTGTCTAAAAGGTTATGTTGAATACTGCTACCTTTCTTGTTTTTGAGAAGATTAAGGGAAGTAACATGTCTTGGCTCTTTTTGAATCTCCATAAATGACAACTATTACTGTTGTACCTATTGTATGTGTTTGAGATCAGGTGTGCCATTCATCCCATCAGCTGTTCGTACATAGCTTCATCAACTCCCCAGGGCACAGCAACTTTGCTTTGGTGACTGTAATGGTGCTTCTTGAATTTTGCAAAGATCCATTCTGTGTATTTTTAATCATTTTTTTAAAAAATGATTTACCTGTAATTCATAGAGTTTACTGAAGTGGTTTTCATGGTACAGAAAGCTTTTTTTTTTTTTGAGCTGGCATTTAAGCTAAGTCTGCTCCTGAAAGGTTAAAGAAACATATTTGGCAGCTTTTTTTCCCCTTTTCATCTTATTGCCCAAATGCCCCTTAACTCATTCGTACAACCAAAAGTGAGAGCATATGTTGACTTAGTGTTTCAGAGGTCTTCAACAGGCTACTGACAAGATGATGGAGATGGCAGAAAAGGAGTGGGAACTGCATATATTTTAGTCCTTTGATAGTCTGTGATCTTCACTGAGGTCTATGTGGTAACTATTTATAAATTAGAATATTTCTCAGGGGCCACTTCATTTTCTAAATATGCTGAAGAACATCTTCATAGATTGAAAAAAAGACAGAAAAAATTAAAAAGACTGATTGGTTGAAAATTAAGTCATTATCTCAGCTGGAGGATACTATTTTGCCTTGAGCTGTGTTTTGAATAGACTGTGGAAATTACTTAGATTATTTGAGCTAGAGATTTGTAATTTAAAATGATATCCCTTTATATTTATATAGAAGCTTTCATTTTAGAAATGCTAACTGCTAAAAATAAAAAAACAAAAAATAAAAAATAAAAAACCCTAACATCCTGTGGGAAGAGAAAAGATAGAAATGATTAAAGCAATTGCCAGATTCACCAAAGTTGAAATGAAGGAAAAAATCTTAAGGGCAGCCAGAGAGAAAGGTCGGGTTACCCACAAAGGGAAGCCCATTAGACTAACAGCAGATCTCTCGGCAGAAGCTCTACAAGCCAGAAGAGAGTGGAGGCCAATATTCAACGTTCTTAAAGAAAAGAATTGTAAACCCAGAATTTCATATCCAGCCAAACTAAGTTTCATAAGTGAAGGAGAAATAAAATCCTTTACAGATAAGCAAATGCTTAGAGATTTTGTCACCACCAGGCCTGCCTTACAAGAGACCCTGAAGGAAGCACTAAACATGGAAAGGAACAACCGGTACCAGCCATCGCAAAAACATGCCAAAATGTAAAGACCATCGAGGCTAGGAAGAAACTTAGT
>NW_016814631.1:1055982-1057396 GCF_001698545.2 Rhinopithecus bieti
ATGAATTGATGGGTGCTGACGAGTTGATGGGTGCAGCACACCAACATGGCATAAGTATACATATGTAACAAACCTGCATGTTATGCACATGTACCCTAGAACTTAAAGTATAATAAAAATAAATAAATAAACAACAGAAATGTCAACAAACAGTACTAGGTAGGTAGAGCTTTGTAATATGAAGACTTTACCCTGTTCAGGACAAAGGAAATAGAATCCTATTCTTCATGATGAATGAGCCAGAACCCACCCTAAGACTCTGCTATATCACGTCTCTATTCAGGGTTAAGTAATTGATCCACTCCAGAAATGATGAAAGCAAAATAAAGGTGAGAGTGAAGTCAGTGAGATGAAATGAATGGAAATCTGATGAAAATGTTATCATTAGGCAGCTGAGTAGGATCTTCCTTGGGGTTCTGGAAGCAAAGCTCCACCTGTCACTCGAGTTTCTCAAATAAATGTATGTTTCACTCTGAGTTTCTGAAAAAAAAAAAAAGATTAAAGCAGTCAAAGACAATGAAATTATTGAAAAATTGATTAATATTTGCAAATTCTTGATAACCAAGATGTCCCAGATTCTGTTGTATGATGTGAACGTTGTATAGACATGAAGGGTTGGGGGACAAGAAGGAGTTAGGGCTGGATATGATAATAAGTTTCGTCATCAATCTTTCAAATATTGGTGACTATAAATTTAATTTTACACTGTCTGCACTTTGTATTATCAACATTCTTGCCAGGACATCTTAAGGTAAAAAGATGAAATGTACAAAGCCACACAACAGATTTCCCACTAGTGTGTGTTTGCCTGGATTGGTAGACATGAACTTTTGCCTTCCTAAAAGCCAAAAGTTTGTCTAAGTTCACTAGTGTCTTAAAATAGTTGTCTCATCAGAGACATCTCTTGTAGTACTAGCTTAAAAAGAGAAATAATAAACTTCCATGGATAAGTTATGAAAATTAACATTCAATTATTCCTACAAGGCACCAGTGCAGCTCCAAATGCTTTACATGTATGAACACGTTAATCCCTATAGCAGTCTCCTAAGATGGATACATGTTTGTTGTTTTAAGTTGGAGAAACAGGAGCGCAGAGAGGTTAAGTCAATTGGCTAATAACAGCTTCAAGACTCAAACTCAGGAAGTCTGATTCCAGGTTCCATGCTCTAAGTCAGATTCCAGGGTCCATGCTCTTAGCCATTATTCTCTGCTATTTCTTTTCTCCTTTTCCCAGTTCTTTTCCTCTTTCTCCTCTATCTCCTTTGTTTTCTTTCCTGTTTTCTTCCCCCCATTAAATACATGGTACTTATTACTACCAAAAAAAAACTAACAATCTTCCCTCCCTTCCTCCCTCCCTCCCTCCCTCCCTTCCTCCCTCCCTTCCTTCCTTCCTTCTTTCCTTCCTTCCTTCCTT
>NW_016814631.1:1059439-1090206 GCF_001698545.2 Rhinopithecus bieti
TTTAGCTGTGCCCTGTCCCCAGAGGTGGAGTGTACAGAGACAGGCAGGTTTCCTTGAGCTGCTGTGAGCTCCACCCAGTTCAAGCTTCCCAGCGGCTTAAGCGTCAGCAGTGGCGGGCGCCCCTCCCCCAGCCTCGCTGCTGCCTTGCGGTCAGATTGCAGACTGCTGTGCTAGCAATGAGGGAGGCTCTGTGGGGGTGGGACCTTCCTGGCCAGGTGTGGGATATAATCTCCTGGTGTGCCCATTTGCTTAAAGCCAGTATTGGGGTGGGAGTTACCCGATTTTCCAGGTGTTGTGTGTCTCAGTTCCCCTGGCTAGGAAAAGGGATTCCCTTCCCCGTTGCGCTTCCCAGGTGAGGCGATGCCTCGCCCTGCTTCAGCTCTCGCTGGTCGGGCTGCAGCAGCTGACCAGCACCGATTCTCTGGCACTCCCTAGTGAGATGACCCCAGTACCTCAGTTGAAAATGCAGAAATCACCAGTCTTCTGTGTCGCTCGCGTTGGGAGTTGGAAACTGGAGCTGTTCCTATTCGGCCATCTTCAACACTTCTCTCGAGCATGCATATTTTCAACAGTGGTGTCTCTTTTCTACTATTTACCTTGTGGTTTTTTTGTTTGTTTGTTTTGTTTTTCTTTTTCAGAACAACAGTGTTTCTAATGATAGCTTCCATTGCTGGTACTTTTTGATGTCATTTTGGCATGACCATTTTTTGTTTGCTTTTTGCAATAAGATGCTGTTCCAGGGCAGAGATGAATTTTTTTTCAGTAACTCATGAGTTTGGTACATCCACTAAATCCAGTTACACATGTAACAGAATGTACTATTGTTATTGGCAGTGACCTCATTGATTAATTACAGTCTGACCCTCTTGGCAACTTCCTACTGATTTTACTTCTTGAGTGATTAGTTCCAACATTGCTTATGCAGTTGAAGTGAAGGAGGCTTACAATAATAGTTCTACTTTGGAACACTCTCTGCCCTACTGACATTAATTAACAAAACACTCCACAGAGGAAAATGGGTATTTATTCTGTCTTAGATGAAAAGAGTAAGAGACTTGGTGCAGACCATTCATCAGATGGGATGAGAACAAAATCAACCATTCTTCTGTTAGACATCAGCCAGATGGGTTTGGGTGGAGAGAAGGCAGCCAAAGATCCACAAGAAAGCAAATAGTATGTGACACATTTCCCACAAAACATGCCTATGTATAGACTGTCCACATTCTGAATCTAGATAGGAAGGTGAATTGCAGCCAAGCTTCCCTCCAACAGTTTGGGGGGAAATTTCTCTTAGGGAATTAATGAGGAATTATATTAATTAGGGTAAAAATTAAGCTGTCGTAACAAAGACACTCCCAAAATGCAGTGGCATAATGAAGACAGACAGTTTATTTCTCATTAATGTGACATGTCTGAGGTGAGAGTACAAGTTGATTGGGTGGCACTATTCTGAACAATTAATCAAAGACAATGATTTCTTTATGGTGAGCCCCACTATCTCTTTGGGTATTATCTTTGTCTCCATAGTTGATGCTGGGTTATAGGCATGTTCCAGCTACTAAAAAAGGAAAGGAAGGAACTCCAGGGCACATGGCTTGACTTTTACATTGGAAGTGACCTGGAAGTCACATTTCTTTGGCCTGAAGTGGCCATACCCATTTGTAAAAAAGGCTGGAAAATGTGTGTGGTTTCCAGTGGGATGACCATGATTTCCTGTTATCGTGAAAGAGGAAAACAGATACAGGTGAGCAACTGGGAGCTGTCACCACAGATTCATGTGCTATGGCCCTTCTCCTTTACTACTGAAAACTTTATCAAAGGACACATGACTAGCACTTAAAGCCACTCCATATATATGTGTTGAATGAGTTGCTTCCAGTATGAAGAAATAGAGCAAATTTCAGTTTACAAATACCAAGTCCTGACTGTATGTAAATACACACTAAGCACAAGTTTTTCCTCCTAATTTAATCATGCTGCTTACTTAAGCCTGAATTTGTTCACTTGCTCAGCAAAATGGATATATCATATTTGCTTTACTCAACTAAGCTTTTTTCTTGATTGAGTTTTGATGGTGTTTCTCTCTCACTCTCCCTGCCCCACCCCCACACACAACATAAATAGCATTCTTTCCCTTCAGATCTCAATAACAGAGATATGACACATATAACTGAAGCCTAATTGAGGCTATTCATATTGTGAGGCTGCTGTCTACTTCTATATCAAGCACCGTTTGTCATAAAGGGATGCTTAAATACAGGAAATCAATCTTGTACCCATAGCAAGTACACAGAACACTAGGCTGCTACTCAAACCAATGTAAATAGATGTCCAGATGCTCATCTGTAGCCCAAATGGACTAAATTAAATTTCAGTAGATTTTTAAGTTGGAACAAATTTCTCTCCTTATAGAACTTCACCTTTTTCCTCACTGTATTCTTTTGGGTGTCACTGAATGTCATTCTAATAAGTATTCTCCACGAAGCTGCTAGGATTCAAGTTCTATGTATGATTCAAGTACTCAGTAGGTAAAGGCTGACACAGAGAATTTTTCTAGTCCGGGGAAGTTACTCATAAGTGGTATAATCATGGTATAAGCAGTATACTGTAGGAATATAGGGGAGGTACAGATTAATTCAAAATGAGTAAGTCTGGCAAAGGCTACTTGAGAGAAGGAAGATTTGAACTTGGCCTTTCAAACTTTAGTTGGACTCAACAATTGCAGGAAGTCTGTGTCTGACAGAAAGAAGGGCTGAGCTACAGAGATGGAGAAGTTTAGGAAGCAAGCACCCAGCTGTGTTTGGAGAGGGTGGAGAGGGGGTAAGTGAAAATAAACAACATGAGTAGGTAGAAGCAAAATTGTGGGTGGACCAAAAAGCATCTGAGAAATTATGTGAAAGGAAGAGGTCAGGCTCTCTAAAATACAGTTTCTCATAATAAAAGCAAACTCAGATTTTAGTTAATTATCACTACCTTTGTCAAACCCTAAAACTAGCTGATCAAATATAAGAGGCTAAAGAAACAAGTACTTGAAAGCTAATGTTTATTGATTCATAGAAAAATCCTCTACTTTGTAATCTAGTTGGGTCAGGTATAAGTGTTTCAGTAAGCAGGGGTTTATTGCCTATTCATTATATGCTGGGCATAGTTTGCTGATGCTGAGGAACAGAAAAGAAGGAGATATGTGTAGCAGGCATTTGTTATTTTTGCCTACGTTCTTTACTTTTCCAGTTTTTGTAAACAGCTCTCTATCTCAGTATTTGTGGTCAGATGAACTGAGATTTTAACATAAAGCCTAAACTGTACTAAGTCGATTACAAGAGAAAATTGATTAGAAATGGATGAGTCAACACAGACCCATTTTCACTACTGGACAGACAATTCAAACACAAGCCTGATCAGTCTGACCTCTGTGTGCGTCCTCAGTCAAATAAAAAATAGGGCAAACTAATGGCCTGGAGGGTTTATGATGGGGTCTCCAAAATGCTAGCTCAAAGGCAGGACTCTTTGAAATAATTCTATTTCCAAGCCAAATATAAATTTACCTGCCTTAGGAACAAAGCAATAAAACCCATTTAAAGTACTTAAGATGGCCCTCTAGCTTTGCAAATGTGGCTTTGGTGACCTCACATCCTCTTAGGCTGAAGTTTAATATCCCTATTCTCTGAAATAAGACCAGGATAGCTGATGGTTCTTAACAGGTCCCTGCATCTGCCACAAATGAGCTTTCTGCATTGGACTGGTTTCCTCGGCATAGTCCTTACTTACATGTAGCACTGTGAGAAAAGAACACTTAGGAAGAGATGATTTTGGAAGTATTTAGGAACACTGTGGGATGTATTTATGTATTTCTGTGAATCCAAAGAGTACATTAGTTTAACATAAACAACCACATCACTAACAGCAGAACCATAGCAAATAGGACACTTAGTATGTTAATTACTTAACTCTTAATCTCCTTATTTTACCTGTAATGTTATCTTTCAGAAAACGTTTTCATGTCTAATGCAGTTTCACTATTGCAGAGACTAGGAGGAATACCAAGTCAATTTTTACTAAACTGTAAGCATCCCAGCTATTTTACAAAGCTCATGACAGAAGCTTAAAATATTTTACTCCCAAAAGGCATAGAATTTTATCATTTTAGCTGCAGGCAGAATAGCAAGAATCTAACTTTTGACATATGAATTGTTGCAAAGGAAAATGAACATTTTCTATCTTTATTTCTTTGGATCTGTCTTGTTTCAACAGTAGTTAAACTGAAAGGGCGGACTACCTAGTCATTTATTCAGTATTCATTCTTGGGTTTGAGGGATGTAGGATAAATAAGACACATAGTGGATACATGACTTTGTACCTTTGTCAAAACCCAAAACACTGTATAACACAAAGAATGGACTCTAATGTAAACCATGGACTTTAGTTAAAAATGATATATCAATATTGGTTCATGATTGTGACACATGTTAATAAAACGAGAAACAGTGAGGTGGAAGTGGTGGATGGAGGATATAGGAACTCTGTAATTTATGCTCAATTTTTCTGTAAACCTAAAACTGTTCTCAAAAATAAGGGATAATTAGGGGAATGACAAAAAAGACACAGTCTCATTAGGCTTGCAAACATGTCACAGTTTTAAACTTATCTAATCACTAACTCCTTTGTAAACAATGATGTTACCCAACAATGTATCAGGAAATCTCCTAATTGTCTTTTTTCCTTTTCTTTTTTCTTTCTTTTTTTTTTTTTTTTTTTTTTTTTTTTTTTTTTTTTTGAGATGGAGTCTTGCTCTGTCACCCAGGCTGGAGTGCCATGGCACAATCTTGGCTTATTGCAACCTCCACCTCCCAGGTTCAAGCAATTCTCCTGCCTCAGCCTCCTGAGTAGCTGGGATTGCAAGTGCATGCCACCACGCTGGCTAATATTTGTATTTTTAGTAGAGATGGGATTTCACCGTGTAGGTCAGGCTGGTCTCAAACTCCTGACCTCATGATCCGCCCAGCTCGCCCTCCCAAAGTGCTGGGATTACAGGCGTGAGTCACCACACCTGGCGCTAATTGTCTTTTTAAGAGTATAAATCACTTTTTGATATTGACTGAAACAAACTATATTTTAGAACATTTATTACATTTATAAGATAACTGAACATTTGAGTACTAATGGATATTTGATGATATTAAGGAATTCTATTTCTTTAGGTATTTAAAGGTATGGTGCATATTTTGTTTCTATGGACTTTATTTTTTCAATTGTGGTAAAATCCATAACATAAAATTTACCATTTTAACCATTTTAAGTAAACAATTCAGTAGTATTATGTATATTCACATTGTTGTACAATCTTTAGAACTGTTTTCGTTTTGCAAAACTGAAACCCTATACTCGTTAAACAACACCCCATTCTTCCCTCCCCCAGGCCCCTGATGACTTTCTTTTTCTATGAATTTGAATTTCACTGCCCTAAGTACCCCATGTTAGTGGACTCATACAGCATTTGTCTTTTTGTAACTAGCTTATTTCTGTTAGCATAATGTCCTCAAGGTTTATCCATGTTGTATGTGTCGGAATTTCCTTCCTTTTCAAGATTGACTAGTATTCCATCGTGTGTGCATACCACATTTTTCTATCCATTCATCTGTCCATAGACACTTGGGTTGCTTCTACATTTTGATTATTGTGAATAATGCTGCTGTGAATGTGGGTGAAATCTCTTTGAGTCTCTGCTTCTAATTCTTCTGGACATATACCCAGAGTGGAGTTTCTGGGTCATATGGTAATTTTATTGAGGAATGACCATACCTTTTTCTGTAGCAGCTGTACCATTTTACATTCCTCTCTGCAGTGCACAGTTGTTGTATGTCATTTTCTTCTTTTTATTTTAATATTAGCCATCCTAATGAATGTGAGGTGATCTAATCCCATTTATAGAGGACCTACTGATTGAAAGATCCTGAGCTAAGTTGTACTGGGCTCTGAGAGCATTTTCTTTATAGTCAGTTGGCTGGTCAACAATTATCCATGGCATCAACTAACAATCAAGTACACCCTATGTCTTCTACCTTCTAGAAGGGTAACTAACATAAATCTAACAGTCTGCAGCACTGACCTTGTTGCAAAATGTAGTACTGGATTTCACAAGGCTTCATATGAAAGGAGTCCCAAGATTATGAGCAGATTCTATTTAAAACATATTTGCTATCTCTTATGGGAATGCATGCCAATATAACATGATTCCATTCCCTGGCTAGGTCAGGAAAGTCTGTTGAAACAAAAAATGATAATGAGGTATGGCAAATTTTTGTTATAAAGCATTATTTCAGTCACATATGTTCCCACTTCTAGTTTGTGGTGCCAGAAACACAGGATTTCTACTCAACATTGCACACATGCTCGCAACAAAACATGAGAAGGACTCCTTCTCCCTGACCCTCCTTTTTCCCATCTGTAAACAGGGACGTGTGTCATGGTGGGAGGTGTGGCACCAGAACCAGAGTCAGGATTTAAGGGGCTGCAGGTGAGAGTGCAAGACTTTGGGATATCCATCCTGTAACTTACACTGCTGCAGAAGAGAAGAATTTGATGGCCGGCCAGTGGCGCATGTCTATAATCCCAGCCCTTTGGGAGGCCGAGGCCAGCAGATCACATGAGGTCAGGAGTTCGAGAGCAGCCTGGGCAACATGGAGAAACCCCGTCTCTACTAAAATTACAAAACTTATCTGAGCATGGTGGTGGGCTCCTGTAATCCCAGCTACTCAGGAGGCTAAGGCAGAAGAATCGCTTGTACCCAGGAGGTGGAGGTTGCAGTGAGCCAAGATCGCACCACTGCATTCCAGCCTGAGTGACAGAGCGAGGCTGCATCTCAAAACAAAAACAAACAAAGAGAAGAATTTTATGTAGGCTCCTTTGTTCCTCAGGTCTTCTGAACCATGAAACAAAGGCCATTTTTCATTCCAGTGTATTCATTACTGTATGACCTTAGTCATTCATTTATTTATTCAATCAGCCTGCTAGACTTTTATTGAACACATCTTTTCAATACCTAGTATGTGTCAAGCACTGTGCTGGATACAGGGGATACAGTGGTGAAAAGCACAACTTAGTCTCTGAACTCATGACACTTAGGGTCTGTTGGTATTTATCAATTGTTCATAACTCAGAGTCCTTTAGTCAAAAGACTGCCTACACGTTTTGCAGTAGTACCGCTGTAAAATCCAGCACCACCCCCCATTTTCTACCCTTGATATTTGCTGCCAAAATCCACAATATGCTTCAGAATGCTTTCTATTTTAGTAGTACATCTAAATGGGAATGAGGTAGATTGCTTAGAGGAAAAAAAAATGTATAGTATGGTTAGCTTAAAATAAAGTATTAGAAAAATCGTACCTATTAAGTTGCTTATTCATATATATGAATACATATAGACTCATGAATGTGTGTGTGTGTGTGTATGTGTGTGTGTGTGTGTATCCTTTGGAGCTAGGAATAAGAATATCAATGATGCCCATGTGTACTCCACACAAACCATGTGCATGCCTTATTTTTCACTGCCTCCTTTTCCTTTGTAAGATGAAAGCTTCTGTTTGGCAGGGATGATGGGATTTCAGATTGATGTGAGCCTCTCAGCTGAATCTGACTTCAATACCACAAGAGTTCAGGAGAGGATGATGGAGGCAGAGTCTCTTGTGAAGCAAGTATGGAGGAGCCCATATCCCCATCAAGGCTTCTCAGAGAGTCCTCCCCCGCCCAGCCTGTGTGTCCTCTTGGCTTCACCTTAGATTGCATTTCTGAGAAGGCTAGAATCTGTTGAATTGAGCACAGGGATGTGGGCAATGGAACAAAAAGTGTTTTATTTATTTCCTGACAGGCTTTTAACAGGCTGTGGTTATAATGGGAGAGAAATGTATTCTGTCCACAACACAAATTGCTTTTCTTCCAGAACATTATGGTAGTACTTCCTGGCCCAGGATTTCCCCAGTTGTTGAATTTGGTCTTTCTTTGATTGGTCTATGAACTAAGAAAGAAAAGAACAAGACCTTTGTAGCTCACATAATGAAGTAATAATTAAGTCCTTTATAAAGGCAAGCTTATTCCCACATCTTATTCCAAGGTACAGGACATGCTTTCTCATTAGGAAATATTTTAAGTATTCATTGGTAGTGTATCAGGCATTAGACAGAATAAATAAATATGACCTCATTTATATGGAGTTTCACCTTCACAACTGACACCCGATAGGCATGTTCTCCAGTGCCATTCATGTTTTGCAGTAATGGTGTTGGTCAGGTGCCTGAGACTAGCTCTCCCAACCTTCTGTCATGCTCTCATGCTTGGGATCTGGGTTCCTGGGACAGAAAGGTATAATTGACACCTTTTCTTGACTAACCTGGAACAAGAGAGTACACTGGGCGATGTTTATGAGTATGGCTCATACAAGTTTGGAGGGGACTGGAGTGACGTAGAGCTGGTTGGAGCAAGGAAGTTTATGAAAGTGATGTTTCCCAGGTCATCCTTATCAATAAATAACTCACACAGGGCAACCACTTTGTTGATAAGAAATACACCACATGTTTGCATATATTCTCCTTTTAAGAATTCTTGGGGCGAGCCTACTTGTGTTGGGTAGGCACCCCATTTTTGAGGCCTTCGCTATTGTGTTCCCTGTAAACTCTGACTACCCAGTGCCACTTTCTGAAGAATTCTGACATCAGCTCCAGAATTTCTATACAGAATGAGTTCAGAGAAGCAGTCTGATTAGAAGGGACTCCAGGGACCTATCTTGAAGCCACATTTGTAGAGTCAACACAATTTTATGTTCTGATTGCTGGCACATTCAAGGACACTCCTGGGGCTGATGGAGGTTATGGGTGCTGTGCTCTGGTGAAGGTCTCTTCCAGATCAAGTGACCTGCAGATACAGTGCTCCAGGCCACCACCATTCTCGCTTTGATGGCAGAGAGAACTATCTCTCTGTTGACCATCTCATGCACAGACAGTGCAAGGGAGTAAACCATGGGTACAGTGAGAATGAGCATTTTTCTCCATTCTGTTGAAGCAGATAGCAGCTCGTTGGTGTCCAATTATAAGAACAACAAACCTCCTTCATACTGGCTGTGTTTATAAAAAAGTTTTGACTAAATAATCTCTGTCAGGCTTCAATTCTGGCAGACACCGTCTATCATAGTACCACCAAGTGCTGATTTCCTGCTTCTCTCAGTAAGGCCAATGGAATTCTGGTGAGCTTAAATACAGTTACTGTGTAGCTCTCTCATAGTGGGTCCACTCAGTGTTACTAAGAGTTTGTGAATTTCTTTTCTGCTTGAATGACCAACATTCCTGTGGATTTTGTCCTCTTTCCCTTCCAGTTTAACTCTTCTTTTCTTCTCTGTGCCTATCTCTTATTTCATCCCTTTCATTATCTCTACAGACCCCATCCTCAATATCCTTTCTCCATATCCCTGTCTCATTGTATTCTCCTGCATGTACTAATGGCTTGCACACTGTTTTAATGAATTACCCAATTGTTGAAAACGTGTCTGATGTCACAAATAACAGAGTCATTTATAGGTCATATTCTGGTTGGAAAAAACTCTAGGGGAATTTTCTTATGACTGTATTAGCTGTAGCTTAACTGATATCCTTTACATAATTATCTGTCACATCTTTTCAAAGTAAATGAATACTCCTACCTTTTTTTTGGCCAATATTTTTTGTGTACCTTACAAGTGACAGACATTTTCTAATTCTCATAGCAAACCCATAGGACATCATTATTCTTGATTCATAGCTGAGGAAATGGAAAATCAGAGTTTAGATCTTTTGCCCAGATTCACAGAACTGATGAACGGACAAAGTCACACTGTAAACTTCAGGCTCTGTGGCTCCAGCCATGCTCTACCATGTGCATTATGGAGGCCCCTTCATGGCTGGGGAGCTCTTGGCTCTTGGAGCCTTCGGACCATTTCTCAGGCAGCTCTTCTTTGGCTGCTTGTGTGGAGAGCAGGAGTAAGAGGTTTGCCATATTCCTTGCCTCCCTGGGAGAGTGCAGAAAATGTTGACCACAAGTACATTCTGAAAATGTAGGTTTTCTCTGGAACTGGCTTCTATTGCATATTACTGATAACAGTATACAAAACAAAATGACCCAGGGATGCATGACTAGCTCGAGTTTATAACGAAGTTCAACATCCAAACCGATATGAATCAAAATTTGAAAAGCCTTTGGGAAATTTTTGAAATAGCAGAGTAGAAAAATGCATCAGTAATCCATGGGAATACAAAAGTTCTCATTCATTTAAAAGATCTGTGTTTCATTTTAAGTTTCTTAAGAGAACAGTCTCTGCCGGATATCTTTTTCTTTGAAGCTCATGGATGGAGAATAATTTTGAAATCCGTATTGAATATTCTGACGGGGATTGGGGAATGATCAAACATGAACTTGTGGTATACAATGTTGCTGGCTTTTTCTTTTTAAAAATGGTTTTCTTAGGTATGAGAAGAACATGATTTTGTCTGTACCAGGTGGATGTTCACCCAGAAGTTATGTGCATAATCAGACACATAGTACTTACCTTTGTATATCGCATAAAAGCATAAAAGTTTCCACAGGATTTTAAAAATTTATTTGCATACACACACACACACACACACACACACACACACACACACACACACACATATATATATTTTTTGAGACGAAGTCTCACTCTGTCACCCAGGCTGGAGTACAGTGGCACAATCTCAGCTCACTTTAGCCTTGTATCCTGGGCTCAAGCAATTTTCCTGCCTCAGTCTCCCAATTAACTAGAACTATAGGTGCATGCCACCATACCCAGCTAATTAACAAATTTTTTGAGACGAGGTCTCACTATGTTGCCCAGGCTGGTCCCGAATTCCTGGCCTCAAGTCATCCTCCCACCTTGTCCTCTCAAAGTGTTTGGATTACAGGTATGAGCCCTCATGCCTAGCCTCTACAGAGTTTTGAAGGTATCATTTGAGCCTCACAGAATTTATGAGTGAGAGAGTATGGGTACATTTATCCTCATTTTATAAATGTGAATACCAAGGCTCAGAGGTCATTTGACTTGCAAGATATTCAGCTAGAAAGTGGCAGGAACAGTGGAAGCCTGATCTTTAGAGGCTTTAGAGGATTATATGCAGTGTAATTGGCAAGTTGGACTTTGGAGTTAGTCTATAGTTGAGGCTTGGCTCTTTTATTTACTAACTGGATATCCTTGATCAGGTAGAAGCTTTCTGTCCCTCAGTTTCTCCTATGTGATGATGACAATGATAATGATGAAGACCTACTATAATTGTTCTTAAGATTAAGTGAGGTAGTGGCCAAAAGTACTCAGCACAGGTCCTAACACAAAAATAAATAATAAATGTCAGCTCCTCTCATAATTGTTTTGACTCCTAGCTTGTGCCCTTTCCTGCATGCTATCCTGCTCTGCTGGTCATAGAAGAAGCTTCTGAGAATACAGCCTCTTTGGACTGCATCAGATCTGGAGATAAGAATAGCTCTCTGCTATTTCTCAACCTCTCTATTGAGTTTAATATTCAGGGGAGTACATTTCTTGCTCAAGGGAATTGTATTAGTCCATTTCATGCTGCTAATAAAGACATACCCGAGACAGAGTAATTTATGAAGAAAGAGGTTTAATTGACTCACAGTTCTGCATGGCTCGGGAGGCCTCAGGAAACTTACAATCATGTTCTGTGGAAGGAAGCAAACATGTCCTTCTTCACATGGTGGCAGCAAGGAGAAGTGCAGAGTGAAGTGGGTAGTTGGGGAGCCCCTTATAAAACCATCAGATCTTGGGAGAACTATCATGAGAACAACATGGAGGTAACCGCCCCCATGATTCAATGACCTCCCACTGGGTTCCTCTTACGACATGTAAGGATTATGGGAACTACAGTTCAAAATGATATTTCGGCAGAGGCACAGCCAAACCATATCAGAAATTGTCTCAACATCCTAGGAAGAAAGATGAGTGGGAAGATCAGACATTCTAAGCACCAGCCCCCATCATGATCCCAGCCAAATATCCGATCAAACTGTTGTCCCCTAATAACATGAAGTAATGATTGCAGAGATTAAAGTTCACATTCTAAACTGATTTCCTAAGAAAACAGTTTCATCAGTAAAAATTATATCTTAAGTACACAGCCAGAAAACCTTATTTACTTGACTTCACCAGGAAGGAGATACATAGAGGAGTTGTCTAGACAATTAAAATGTACATGTTTTGGGAGCTTAGACTTCAAAGTACTTCTTTTGATTACAGGTTTTTCCAAGCTATATAATACTGTGCCTTTTAAAACTGATCACAATTAAATTGAAAGGTTTAGTGATGACTGCAGGTGATCGTACAAAAGATCTATGATCATGCAGTGCTGTAATGAAGTGTCTTTCGTGACACTTTAGGCATAGTTGAGGGAGACAGGTTGTTGGCTGTCACCATAAATGCTCTCTATATGTCAATACATGCTTTATTTGCATCCCCTCTATGATCTGTGCCTTTTGATTTCTTGTATCTGTTTTTTTCTTTATATAGCTGCCCTCTTTCTCTCTTATTCTTAGTTATCACTTATTGTAGTCAGAACCTGCTTATAGCACTCCCATGAAATCCACTTTTGTGAGTGGAGAAGTTATAAAATTATAGTTGCTAAAATTATGCCTTAAAAAGTGTATAGAGACCCCTAGTGAGGCCCAGTCAGCCTTTCCTCTGAGTTAAGTGCATAAACTTCTGATTACTCCTGATTTACAGCTACATTTGAGAGGGTTGGTGCCCTCAAGAAAGTTAAAAACCAGTTGGGGAGAGAAGACTTAACGTTTCTACAAATGAAAAAGGACAAGTATGTTTATAATAAAGTGCTTAGTCCTGATAGTAAGTGCAATAGGAATTTAGATTAAGTAAAGTCATTAGAGAAGGCTTTGTAGAATAAGAGCAACTTACACTAGAACTCAAAGAAATGCTTAGAGTTGTACATTAACTCATTTATTCATTCATTTGTTCGTTAATTGAGTGTCTACTATTTGCCAGGATGTGTTGTAAGTGCAGAAGATACAATAAATAAGCCAATCAAGGTTTGTGCTTTGATGGAACATGTATTGTAGTAAGGGTAGAAAGATCATAGACAAGAAAATTTTAAAAAGAAATAATAACATTTCAGAGCGAAAACTCCTGGAAAAAAAAAAGTAAGACAGAAAAGTAGGAAAAAGAATGATAGAGACTGGTTGAGTGAGGGCATCGGTGGCTACTTTAGAGAAGATGGCTGGGGAAGGCACCTTCTCTAAAGATGAAAGGTAAGATTTTAGCTGAAATTGAATGGTGAGAAGGATCTGTCTCTGGGAAGAACAGAGGGACAGAGATCCAGTAAAAGGAACAGAAACGCAAAGGTCTTGAGGCTGGAGCAAACTTAGGGACCAGAGCAGAGATCTCTGAGACAGGAGTCAGGGGGAGAGATGTCATCAGAGAAGGAGGAAGGGATGGAGCATATGGGAGTTTAGATTTTATTATAAGTGCGACAAGAAGCCAGAAGAAGGTTTTTTTAAGTGGGGAGTGATATGAACCAACTGTTTTTTAAAAGGCCATCTAGCTGCTATGAGAGGAGGAAGTGAAGGTGAGGGCAGGAGTGGAGATGAGAGTAAAAACAGGCAAAAAACATTCCACACAGGCATCATAAAATAAAAAAGCATAGGATGCCAGGTGCAGTGACTCAAGCCCTGTAATCCCAGCACTTTGCGAGGCCGAGGCGAGCGGATCACCTGAGGTCAGGAGTTTGAGACCAGCCTGGCCAACATGGTGAAACCCTGTCTCTAAATCTTGTAAAAATACAAAAATTAGCTGAGTGTGGTGGCAGGTGCCTGTAATCCCAGCTACTAGGGAGGCTGAGGCAGGAGAATCACTTGAACCCAGTGTGTCTGGAATTGGTGGGTTCTTGGTCTCGCTGATTTCAAGAATGAAGCCGTGGACGCTCGCGGTGAGTGTTACAGTTCTTAAAGATGGTGTGGCTGGAGTTTGTTCCTTAAGACGTTCAGATGTGTCTGGAGCTTCTTCCTTCTGGTGGGTTCCTGGTCTTGCTGACAGGAGTGAAGCTGCAGACCTTGGAGGTGTTACAGCTCTTAAAGGCGGCACGTCTGGAGTTGTTAGTTTTTCCTAGTGGGTTTGTGGTCTCGCTGGCTTCAGGAGTGAAGCTGCAGACCTTCACGGTGAGTGTTACAGCTCATAAAGGCAGTGTAGACTCAAAGAGTGAGCAGCAGCAAGATTTATTGCAAAGAGCAAAAGAACAAAGCTCCCACAGTGTGGAAGGCAACCCGAGCGGGTTGCCAGTGGTTGGCTTGGCAGCCTGCTTTTATTTCCTTTTTTTTTTTGAGACGGAGTCTCGCTCTGTGGCCCAGGCTGGAGTGCAGTGGCCGGATCTCAGCTCACTGCAAGCTCCGCCTCCTGGGTTTATGCCATTCTCCTGCCTCAGCCTCCGGCGTAGCTGGGACTACAGGCGCCCCACCACCTCGCCCGGCTAGATTTTTGTATTTTTTTAGTAGAGACGGGGTTTCACCGTGTTAGCCAGGATGGTCTGGATCTCCTGACCTCGTGATCCGCCCGTCTGGGCCTCCCAAAGTGCTGGGATTACAGGCTTGAGCCACCTCCCCGGGCCCTGCTTTTATTTCCTTACCTGACCTCACCCACATCCTGCTGATTGGTCCATTTTACAGAGAGCTGATTGGTCCATTTTACAGAGAACTGATTGGTCCATTTTACAGAGAGCTGATTGATTCGTTTTATAGTGCCTGAGCTAGACACAGAGTGCTAGATATAAAAGTTCTCCAAGTCCCCACTAGATTAGCTAGATACAACGTACTGATTGGTGTCTTTACAAACCCTGAGCTAGACAGAGTGCTGACTGATGCGTTTAGGATCCCTTAGCTAGACATAAAGGTTCTCCAAGTCCCCACTAGACTCAGGAGCCGAGCTGGCTTCACCTAGTGGGTCCTGCACTGGGGCTGCAGGTGGAGCTGCCTGCCAGTTCTGAGCTGCACTAGCACTCCTCAGCCCCGGGAGGTTGATGGGACCCAGCGCCTCCAAGGGGGGGGGGGGGGGGGGGGGGGGGGGGGGGGGTGCAGGGAAGGTTCAGACCTGGCGGACTGCAGATCCGGAGCCCTGCCCGGCGAGGAGGCAGCTGAGGCCCGGCGAGAACTTGAGCATAGTGCCTTGGGGGACCCGGCGCACCCTCTGCAGCTGCTAGCCCGGGTGCTAAGCCCCTCACTGCCTGGGGCCGGCAGACCAGGCCGGCCTCTCCAAGTGCTGGGCCCGCCAAGCCGAACCCGCCCACCGGGAACTCGCGCTGGCCCGGTTCCAGCCCGCACCTCTTCCTCCACACCTCCCCACAAGCAGAGGCAGCCGGCTCTGGCCTCAGGCAGCCCAGAAAGGGGCTCCTACAGTGCAGTGGTGGGCTGAAGGGCTCCTCAAGCGCCACCGGAGTGGACGCCGAGGCCGAGGAGGCGCCGAGAGCAAGGAGGCGCCGAGAGCAAGGGCTGCTAGCAAGTTGTCACCTCTCACCAGGACATGGAGGTTGCAGTGAGCAGGAGTTGCACACACCATCGCACTCCAACCTGGATGACAGAGTAAGACTGTGTCTCAAAAACCAAAGCATACGACGCAAGACATGTGTGTGGTAGGGAAATAGTGTGACTAGGAGGAGGGGATTGATGAAGGACATAAAGTTGGAGGTAGAGGCATAATGTGTGGAATTTTAGAATGGAACCTATTATATATAGAATAAGCTTATGTAGCTCAGAAGTCGAGTTCTCTGTTTGTCCTTCTGCACCAGAGCTTAGTGTTGAAATAAACTTCATTAGTTCCACAGCTTCATTCTCTCTGAAAGTTCACATTAAAAAAACAGCAGTGCAGCCAGGTCCCGATTTCAAAATGGCTAGTACTTACCATCTACTGCCGCGTGCCTTTTGTGTATTTGGGGATTTGGAAGACTGATGTTCCAGCCAGGTGTTTAGAACATACTTGAATCTGCCTCTCCCTCAGTAAGAGGAAGCGGACATTTATTGAGTTCACATTTTAGGCACAGCATAGTGCTAACTGCTTATGTGTAATTAATTTTTTGTTGTTGTTGTTTTGAGTTGGAGTTTCACTCTTATCATCCAGTCTGGAGTGCAGTGGCGCAATCTCGGCTCACTGCAACATCCGCCTCCACGGTTCAAGCAATTCTCCTGCCTCAGCCTCCCGAGTAGCTGGGATTACAGGTGCCCACCACCACGCCAGGCTAATTTTTGTATTTTTAGTAGAGGGTTTAGGGTTTTCAGTAGAGGGTTTACTTCAGGGTTTCACCATGTTGGCCAGGCTGGTCTTGAACTCCTGACCTCAGGTGATCTGCCTGCCTCGGCCTCCCAAAGTGCTAGGATTACAGGTGTGAATCACCTCACCTGGCCTACCTTATTTAATTTTTACATCTATTTTTATCCCAATTTTGCTGATGGGGAGACAGGAACAGATTGGCAGATTAGCCTGTTCAAGATGACAGATGATGAGAAGCGGTGCCAGAATTTGAACCCAGGTAGTTCGACTTTTGAGTCTACGCTACTAAGTATTCTATCTCCCTACAGCTTCATTGGCTGATGTCATGTTCCTGCAAGAATCTTTAGGGATACAAATGTGGCTGAAGCATGCAGCATATCGCAGAGGCACTGATGATCCACCTACTCAGTGCTTCCTGAAAGGACTTACACTTCTGCCTGTTTGCGTTGTTGTTAAACAGCTACTATAATCTATTCCAGCCTAAAAGTGGTTGCTTCTTTGATCTCTAGATAGTAGATGTGCATTAGGCTTATTCCAAAAAGAATAAAGTAGGACAAGCTTTCTGTGTCCTGTGAACAATGGATTTGGTGGAATCAGGATTGGTAAATTTTCATTTCATGTATTTGTTAGGCCTGCCAGATATCAGGCAAAAAAGTAAAGTAATCATCCTTGCAGCTTCTACATGCTTCTCAACAAAGATTTAATAGCCTCATGCATACGGAAGGTTCATATTGCAAAGACTTCATTACTTTCAGTATGCACACTGTGAGATAGGGTGATAAATCATTTAACACAAACTTTACTAATCAGAATAAATGTACAGAAGTCATGTTGTGATGGCTTATGTTTTCTCAGTAATTCCTGAAGTTTGGTAAGCTTCACTGGGCTTCCAAGTCATTAGTGAGAATTACAGATTTTCTTCAATTCTCTGCTACTGCCCCCTCTACACTGTGGCTGCTATTCTTGTCATATGCTGGGAAAAGCATTTCTAGGGGCGTGCAATTTCGTAGTAACTTCTGCTTCTTTCAGAGAGACTAGATTGTATATGAATAAGGCCAAAAGCCTTAACGCACCAAAGCGTAGATGAGGGAAGAATAATGAACTGTGTTCATCTGTAATTCTCAAGATTAATTGCTTGATTATTTCAGTAAAAGAGTTTTGCTTTTTATTAAAGCTCTATGAAATAAAATTATGCCTTGATTTCAGCAAGGTACTGGAATTTCTCAAGTTCCACATGTCTGACAAATTCGATTTCATTTTGATTTTGAAATTTAGATTTCATTTCGATCATTAGATATTTGGCTTTATGTCTTTATTTGTCTTCTGTCAGAGTCCTCACTTGGGTGTACTTCTGTGCCATTTATTTGTTTATGCTTCCATGTCTTGCTTCATCTTTGGATTGTCACAACACTTAACATCAGGCTTTGTGCAGAGTGGGTGTCTATTACATGTTTGTGAAATTGAACAGCTGTAAACAGATTACCAGATTGCTCTTAAGTAACTAGCATTGGAAATATAATACCGAAAACCAAAAAAGAACAACAACATGTGCTTTTAAAATGCATTCTTCTTCTCTGACTTTTAGCCATTCCAGGATCTCTGTTTGCACTGGGACTGGATTCTTATGTTCTGGATCCTGAAAACAAACTGGGATACATATTTTGTCTTTCCCTTCATGCTCAGTGTAAAATTCCCTCCCAACTACTTATATTCAAAATGCTGTAACGTGCATCATCATTTTCCTGTGAAGCGGGCACCAACACAGCTTTCATTTGCACTGAAATGGATGTCACATGCATCTTTTTGAGGTCCTCGTGAACATTTGTATGTGTTCAAGGGTTCTGTTTTCTTTCGTGAGTGCCCATCAGCTATGCTAATGAGTTTTCTGTATTACCAAACAGGAGGGAACTTCTTGAGAGTTTATCTCCCATAGTAATACTGCTGAGCAGATATCAAAATATGCAAAAAGTGCTTTGTAAAAAGGCAGATGCTAATATATATGGACCAGTTTGCTGAGCAGAGATTATTTTCTTCTTTTTAATTATGACTTAGTACTCAGGGAATGTGGAATAACCTTATAAACTTAATTATATTTAATTAGTTCTTACTACCTTCTACATCTACAGTAGTAGGCTGTGAATTGTGAGGAAATAAATGACATAAGAATTATCTTTTCTGCAGGTAATTAGTCTATAATCCTCCGTGGGTAGTCTCCAGTCTCACAGATTATCCCCTAGGCCAACTCATGCTGTCCTGCATGACCACATTACTCTTCCAAATACAGAATTTCCTTCTTCTCCTTAAACTAGATATGGGTATTTTGGCACTCACTGCTTTTAGTAATTGACCCTAATGTCTATACACATCCTATGTCACCTTACTCTGTCTATACCCATCCTGTATCACTTTGCCCTACTCCCAACAGCAGCTTTGGCTTCCAAGAGGGCTGGTCTTTGCTCCTCTGAGCCCCTTCCTGGCATGGCACAGCTACATCTCAGCCCAACCAAGGAAGGAGTGATGTTTGGTAATGGTTGGAGCAAAGAATTCAAGATCAGGCAGGTCCAGGTTCATCTGTGGGCTCTGCTAGACATTAGCTGAGTGCCCATGAACAAATTATTTAACCATTTTGAGTTATGTTTCCTCATCTGTAAATGTAATGCCTTCTGCATGATGCTTATGAAGATGAAAACAAGATATGTACAGGAAGCACTAGGCAGTGCCTGGCCTCGGATAAGTGCTGTTCTTAGTGTATAAAGCTAAAACAAATTTGTGTCCTGGTGAAGGCTTCCCCAGTACCTCCAGCATCATTACTGTGTCCTTCCTCCTGCACTTAGAATCTCAGTCACAGACTTCCTACAAGGCAGGAGCATGGATTACATCTTCTTTTGAATTCCTACACACCACCTACTCTGACAGACAAGAAGGACTTGACAAATCCTTATTGTCTCTTGTGCAGGTATCAAAACATCCTTCCCTCTTATCATTGAGGCTGTAAATGGGCAGCACATGTGTCAGAGGAGGCCATGATGGAGCCTCACTCTGGATGATGATCCTTCTGTCACTTCCAGGTGGGCTGCAGAGTGATGGGGCCAATGGTCATTTATCCCACAGGCACCCACTCTAACTCAGCCATAAGCATAGAAGAACAGTGATGAGCAAGACAGACATGATCTCTGCCCTGGGACAAGTAATTATCTGATGGGGAAAAGGTCCTTATATAAGCATACACATTAGTATATAATGGGGAAAACAAGGGGCTTCCATAAGGAAGAGTTAAGGAGAGAGGGGACTAATACGGTTTGGAAATTCAGAGGGATAAATGGAATAATAATAGTTAAAATCATTTAAGTCACTTACAGATTACTTTGTGTACTCTTATAGATATCACAAAATTAAACCTCAAGATAACGCAATAAAAAGCTATGATTGTCTCTTTTTTTTTTTTTTTTAACAAATGAGAAGATTTGGGGAAAGTAGTTCTTCCCCAAGTCAATCCCTATTTATTGGCAGAGCCTGGTCTGCTGCCAAAAGTGTCCCCAGTCTTTTGCCCCTGGTTCAGTGATGGATGTGTAATACTCCTGGCGAGGGCCCCTTTGCCAGATTGCTTGCAAGCATCTGATTTCAGAATGGGTGACCAGTCAAAAAAATGTGCTTGCATGTGGCAGACAGCAAATTCAGTGAGCACAGAATGTCATCCTTGAATCAAAAACTCAGGTTGTCTCCTCATTTGCAAGCTGAGTGAGTTAGGGTGTTATAAAACTTTGGTGTTTGTCCCTCATTAGACTGTCAACAATTGGTGACTGAGCCCTAGTCCTTGACTCCCTCCTGGTTTATATTATACTTATTTCTGTAAAGTCAGGAAAGCATTCCACTGTTTTCTGCATCAAGCTAGATATGCAGTTTCTGTTACGGCAGTGTTTGTGCCTAATGCTTCTGTCCCAGGAGTTTCCTAATGGGGTTTTACTTTTAAAAAATTACTGGGGAGAAAATTCTACTGTCATTTGTAAGGAAGCCACACCATCCCTACCAGGTTGTTGGTTTGCAAGCATCCCTCCTTCTGCCTGGAGGAGAGTGCAGCATGCATGACCTTCTAGGAGAATAGAGACTTAGCCAGGTTAGGGAGCTGGCACCCTTTAGACAGTACCTGGGCTTTGCCTGCAGCTCAGGCATGCAGGAGAGGTGGGCTGCTTTGGGGCTGCTTCTGCTCTCCCACCTTGTCTTTCCAGCTCACCGATGAGCAAATGTCTCCACTTGCTGAAGATGATAATAGCAATGATAAAAGCACTCTCATTTGTTGAGTGCTGTCTCGGTGTCAGTCATTCTGCTATTTTTTTTTTTATGTGTGTGGTTTCATTTAATCCTCACTACTATTTCCTGAGGTTGCTATCATTAAATCACATCTTAGAATTCAGGAAGCTGAGACTCAAAATGGCCGACTGATTTGTTCGAGGCACAAAATCAGTAAACTGTGGAACTAGCACTCAAAGCTGGTTCTGTCAAAATCACAAGCCTGTTTCTTAACTACTTTGTATAAGCTTTGGAGTAGATGGAGGTGGGAAGTGCCACACCTCACTTTCATTTCTTATCATCTGACCCACTATGGGTCCCCTGCCCAAGACAGTGAAGGCGGCTGGGAGACAATGGTCATTATCATGACTCTGACACTTGGAGAGATTTCGGAGGAGCTTTAGTGCCTCCCTGCATCTTCATCTTCTCTGTTCCACGCCACCTCACCATTAGCCATGAATAGGTATCACTAACCATCACAACCCATGGACGTCCGCAGTGTTCACCTAAATAGTCTATCCTAATGTTTGTACCCTTGATTGAAAGATTTCAGTTGGAAAACCAATTCATATTTTGGTAGATTTGAATTTTCTATGATGCTTTGAAATTTTTATTGGTGATCAGTGAAAATACTCACTGGAATTTGCCTTATGGTATGATTTCCCTTGCAGCCTCTCACCAGTTCAGGCATCACCCTGATAGGTAAAGTAGCCTGGCTTCTGACAGAGGAGACTAAGGAAGGGGGGTTGAGGGCAATGACTTGCCCAAAATCATGCAGTTAGTGGACTTCATCTGTAATCCATCTGAGTAAAGAAACAAGACAGCAATTACATTGATTTTTTTTTAAATGAAATTCTAGAGAAATTTTAATATAGCATTTGGTTAATAACAGAGTATTTTGTCTTCTGAGAGGACTTTATCTGCCTTCCCCCACTGTTTTAAACTAGCTTTAAAGCAAATGTTTAGTAGTTTCTTGCATATATGAAGGGATAATTATTGTTTTGCTGTTCAGTTGTAAAACAAATTAACCAAGTAGAACTATATTTTAAACATGTATTTCATAGTAGGGTAAACAATTCAAATGCTGAGCATCCTTATGAATACCATGTAATTAAAATGGTCCCCATATTTTATGTGCTATATGATATTATAATCTGTTCTTTCCACATGAGTCACATTATTTAGTCATAAAATTGCTACCAATTTCTCATTTACCTTTAAAATGGAAAAGGCAGCACTTTACTTTTCTTGCTGATTAATTTTGAGGCCAGTTTTCTATATACCTTTAATATTACCACTTTCCCCTTTCTATAACCCTTTCCAATTTCCTTTGTCCTGATAAGACTTTGACCTGGCATCTATCATATCTACCTAAATTTCCTTAGATTTGTGATCAAGTAAATAGAGTACCTTCCATTTCTTGAACTTTTTTTATCTTAAAATGAAATACTACAAATACCATGACATCCAACACTGTGGTGGAGGGTTTAAGTATGTTCAGGAAATTAAAAGCTAGGATCCCTGCAGGAACCATAAGATTATGATACACGGATAAGTGTAACAAATTTCACATATATCTGAAAGAGCTGAGTCATCACTGCCTTTTTGCTGTGAACAAATATCAATTCTCTAACCTTAGAATCTTCAAACATTAATTTAATGCATTTTATTTCCATTTCTAGTGAGTTGTTTGAGGCAATATTACACACATGAGTTCTGATGGGTTTTATGTTACCAGGATATTGATACTTGTCAATGCTCAGTTAATTTACTTTTCATTTTCAACTCCTTATGGAATGATATGCTGTTAGTTGTTACTTTTCAACCTTGTGTTCACGCTTTCATATTGCAATTACTCGGTTTTAAATAGAAAACTAAATGGAAAACACCTGCTTGGGTGTGAAATATGTGAGTTTGCAGGTTATATATTTTCTGCTTGTTTCTTCTTCTTGTATGATACTCCAGAATTTCTTCAGCCACTCTTTCTCAACCACACAATGAAACAGGATACAGCTTTTAGAATGGGCTGGCTGATTGTATAGTAGTATTCCTGGGTGATTATGCCTATGCGAATCAGAGAACTGACAAAAACCTAATAAATAGTGAGATAATATTCTCCATGAAAATATAGTCCTGAATTCAGCAATAATAATAATAATAATAATAATAATAATAATAATAATAATACTCGCATGCAACACAGCAATATTCCACTGCAGCCATCAATGCCTAGGGAACAGCATGTCTGTGTGGAAGGGTGGAAGGAACTTCAAGGAGTCAGCCAGGAAACATTGAGAGCCTCTTTTTGCGGGAGCCTGCTGGGAAGACTTAGTAAGCATACTGGTGCCATGCCCAGGCTTCTGGAGGCTACAGTATCATGGCACAGAGCAAGAAAGAGAGAACCTATAGATAAACAGGAGTCTTTCTCAGAGATATTCCCGAATTTTGCATTTCTGTAGCCATGGTTTATGAATGCTGCTGTTTATGAATGCAGCTGTTTCGCTGTTTATATGAATTTTGTATATTGTACTCTTGAGCATTTACAAAGCAAAGAGGTGATTTCTTTTTTACTGATATTTATTCATGATTGCTGAATAATTAACTGTGGGTGGTTCAGTTGTCAGAACTCTAGTGAACGATGGACACTTTTGCTCCATTGTGTCTCTGTGCCACTTCTGTAGCAGAAGCAAACTTTTAAGTCATTCCTTGATAATAGCAAAGTGCTTACAGAGGCTCAAAATGGGGGAGGGGAGTTTCTGACTAGTATTTAGTATGAACTTGGGTTAAAACCTGTTTGGAATTTGCAAGTGTGTCTATTTTTTTGGTGTCTTTGACAGGGTGTGTATATTTGATGTAATGCACATTAGTTTGCATGTTAACCTATGTTTTAAATGTGTACTAAACAAATCCCTGGTGAAATTTGAATTTGGATTTAGCTTTTGAATTTATGAAAAACAAGCATACCAAAAGCTCATTATAGCTTGGGTGTTGTCTAAGCTGAATTAAGTGCTCATCAAAACAATGTATTTTGGTATCAAAGCAAGTTTTGCAATTAAAAGTAACCTAAAGATCAAATATGAAAGTGAAAACCAACAACTATCAACCTGCAAATAAGACTTTTCATCTTGTGAATAAGAGAGTAAACTAGAAGGATATACTGTGTATGTGTGTGTGTGTCTATGATTTAAGCACATCATTTCTTATTGATGTAGTTTCAGTTATACTCTACAAATAGGCTTGGAAGCTGTATCATATGTTACCATTTTGTGGAGTTCAGACATTGGATAATTTACATAAAACTACTTGAAATAGGCAGACTAAAGCTATTTTTTTGTTAGTAAAAAAAATTAAGATTTATTTATTAAGTTTGAAACTTCATCAATAATTCTAGAAATAAATTCCCATTCAGGCTTCTCATTTTGTACATTGATACTGCACAAAGCATTTTAAGCAGATTCCTTTTGAGTTTTTTTTCTTCATAATACAAACTTAAGTAAGTCGATATTATGTGAAAATTTAAGGTAATTTAATTTTGATTGAGGTGACATTTACTAGTGCACTTGTAAAAGGGATTTGCTGAATTAAATGATTAAATTAAATTAGCAATAAAATTCACACGAGAAGGGGTATTTCAGTTACCCTTGCAGAAAATTTTATTGAGCATCTAGCCGATACGTAGCTTTTGTCATACACAAATTTTTCTTAAGGACATTTATTTCTTTTAAAATTTTTTAGACACAACCAGGACTTTGTCAACTAATTCTAATAAATTCTACACAGACCTTCAAACAGGTTTGTGTTTTATCTGAAAATGCTTTGGTAATGTTTATTTATGTTGTAATACTCATTTTTAAAGTACTAAGCTGCACTCCTTAAAAACTGTCTTTAAGTTGAATCAGTTGACCAGTATTTAGGCCCAACTTTCTTTTTTAGACTTTCGAGTGTCATTTTTCATTTTTTCCTCCCAAGTTACAGGCTTCAGATATCCCACCTTTTACCTTCAAAAACTCAGTTTAAGCCTCTTGTCCTCAGGGGAGCTTTCTCCAGCATCTCAGATCAGCTTGGGTTCCTTTTTATATAATCCCAAAGAATCCTCCATTTCTTTTTTGCACTTATCATAATTGAAATGATATAGTTCAAATATTTCTTTAGTGTTTTCTTCCCCTCACTCCTACAAGCTTCACAGAATAAAGACCATGTTCATCCTGCTCACTTACAGTGTCTGGCACACAGTAGGCACTTTGACATTTGTGGAAGGGATGATTGAGTGTGTAAAGACTGCAGCAGGCTGAATCCTCTGCCTCCTCCCGTAAGATGTTCTTGTCTGAACACAGTTAGTGTTTATAGCAGAATATCCCCAGGTCCAAGATTAAGGACGAATTAAACCAAGTTTCTTTCTTTGACTTTGAATCTTTAATTTGTCCTGTTCTGCTGGCCATATTATTGCCTCTGATCTTCAAAAACATTTTCCCTAGTTCAGAGAAAAATTAGTAAACGGCCACACAAGAAGATTATTATTAAGTGACTATCTTCTTTCTATTTATTTATTTTTTTAAGAGACAGAGTCTCACTCTGTCACCCAGGCTGGAGTGCAGTGACACAATCATAGCTCACTGCAGCCTTGACCTCCTGGGCTCAAGTGATCCTCCATCCTCAGCCTCCGGAGTACATGGGACCACACCACCATGCCTGGCTAATTTCTTTTTTTCTTACAGAGACAGGGTCTCGCGATGTCACCCAAGCTGATCTCAAACTACTGAGCTCAAGCTCCTCCTTCCTCTCACTCGTCCTTCCAAATTATTGAGATTGCAGGCATAAGCCACTGTGCCCAGCCTTTTTTGAAATAGGCTTTAGCTCTGTCTCCCAGGCTGGACTATAGTGGTGTGACCTTGACTCACTGCAACCTCCACCTCCCGGGTTCAAGCAATTCTTGTGCCTCAGCATCCCAAGTTGGTGGGACTACAGGCCCAGCTAACTTTTATATTTTTAGTAGAGACAGGGTTTCGCCATGTTAGCCAGGCTGGTCTCGAACTCCTGGCCTTAAGAGATCCGCCTGCTTTAGACTCCCAAAGTGCTGGGATTGCAGACGTGAACCACTGCACCCCGCCCCACCCTTCTATTTCTTGATATACTCCAGTGGTATAGGAATAATAGGGGGAGGGAGGAAATAAAATTGCAGTGATTTCACTGGAGGTTATTCCGAAAATATTCTAAAAAGGCCAAAAAGTCCGAACATCTGTACACTTTATAAGAAAGAAGAATGGAGAAGTTAGTTGATACTGTGGAAGAAAACTTGACAAGCACATTTGCTCTCACTGCATACCCCTTTAGTAAGTTTCTTAAGTTTTTTGTGCTTCAGTTTCTTGACCTTCCAAATGAGGGGAGAACGTAGGACCTACCTAACAGCAACCCCATTAGGATTAAAAGAGACAATAAGACAATACATAAATAGTGCTTAATTAATGTAGTACTAGGCACATTGGGAACATTTAATAACTATTTTATTGTCTTCCTATGTTCAGAATAAACACAGAGTGATAGCATCTCCGTGTTTTTCTTTCCTTTTTTTTTACTTGTAATAGTATTTTTCCATACAAAGCCTTTTCAGTTTCATACTACACATTTTGTCTCTTTGTCCCAGAATAGCTACAGAAATGACAATTGGTTACTTATCTCTCCACCTCACCCCTGTGAAAATCCCGCACTTTGCAAACTGACTCAGGGCCCATGCCCAATAATGAGAATGACAAGAAATCATTTTATCAGTTTTGCTGGTAGTTTTTTTTTTTCTCAATTAAAAGAATAAGAGAAAGTTGGAGTATATAGCAGGACTTAGAATGCTGGTTCATTGGGGAACATAGATACAGCAGAGTAAGAAAAATTAAGAAATAAGAGCTGGGACTTCTTTATCTGAATAAAACCAGGATTTCTATGCAATTCAATCAGAAGATCATTGTTTAATATGTGGAGAATTGAATTGATAAAGATTGATTGAATAGAAATAACACAAGTTGTGCTGGAGAAAAATGATGGTGTTCTCTCTGCTGGAGCCAAACCCCTTGCTCACTTAAATTCTAGTGTGGGGACAATTTATACTGTACTGCAACATATAATTAAATAAAATACGTTTGAAGGAAGTGCTGTGTGAAGTTTGCAGGTGGGAGCGATGGCAGTGGATGGAGGAATCAGGAGAAGCTTCTTGAAAGATAGTGGCATTCAGGATGGATCTGGAAGGATGGATGCAGTTTTGACAGGTGGAGGTAGAACCCTGAAAGGATACTTCAGGCACAGGGAATGGGGTGAGCAAGGGCACAAGAGTGGGAAGATGTGTGGGAAATGGTGATACCTAATTCAGTATGCATGTGTACTATGCCGGTGTTTGGAGGAAAAGACTGAGTAATGCGGTTTAATAGGTAGGATGGGATTGTAGAGTAAACCTTCCTTACCTACCACACTGAGAGTATCTCCTAAATTTGGAATCATTTAAGTTCTTTAAAACCTTGGATCCTAAGATCAGAGTTTCCTGCAGATCATGTTCAAGTATTCAGTGGGCTCCACATATGTAGCTTTTTCATTCTGTCCATCCTAATATTGTTTAGAATAATGCCTGTTTCCCTCCTTTGGTCAGGAAGACTTTGGAACTCACCAGAGGAGGCTGTTCACAGGTGTGACTTCTAGGCTCTTGATTCTCCTCATTTGTAGAATTACAAATCACTCTACCTTCTATTCAGGACTTAGGAAAAATAGAGTTCATTTTAAAATGTCAATTTTGAGAATGAGACTATGAAGTTCAAAAGTGATTAATTACTTTTTTTAAAAGCTAGGTTTAAAAATAACAAAATTAGCCTCTAACCCAACTCTGGATTAATTTAAAAGTGATGAGAATGAAAACTTGTGCTGATGCTTGTTATAATCACTGTTTTTCAGTATTTACTTTTTAAAATCACACAAGCATATATGTATGCATATTTAATTACCCACCAACTCTCTTCTCTCTTTATTCATCTGGGATTACTCTCCAAACCCCATCTTGTAGCCTCTGTTTTGGAGCTGGCCTGGGAAAATGGGGCATCTGAATCCCTAAGAGCTCTCCTCATCAGGGTATCAGACAACTGTACTGGGAACTGATCATTGGTGTTTGGGGAGTAAAATAAGTGATAGAGGATGTGTGTTGTTCATTTGCTTGGCTTTTAAAGTTTACAATTCAGTGATTTTTAGTATATTCACAGAATTGTGCATCTGTCACCACAATTTTAGAACATGTTATCACCCCAAAAGGCAACCTTGTATCCATTGTCAGTCACTTCCCATTTTCCTTTAATCCCCCCAGACTAGCAAACATATGTCTATTTTCTGTCATTGTACATTTGCCTACTGTGGACATTTCATATAAATGGAATCATACAATATATAATCTTTTATGACCAGCTTCTTTCACTTAGCATGTTTTCAGGGGTCATTGATATTGCAGAGTGTATCAGTATTTCATTCTTTCATATTGCAGAATAATATTCCACGATATAGATATACCATGTTTTATTTCTTCATTCATCAGTTGATGGATATTGGGACTGTTTCCATGTTTTTTGGCTATTATAAATAATACTGCTATGAATATTCATGTACTAGTTTTTGTGTGAATACATATTTTCATTCCTCTTAGGAATATACATAGGTATGAAATTGCTAGGTCATGTAGTTACATGATATTAACATTCTAAGTAACTGCCAGACTATTTTGCAAAGGTGCTGGACCTTCTTGCATTTCCCCAGCAATGTATGAGGGTTCCATTTCCCAACATTTTTACCAACACTTATCATTATCTGTTAATTTTGATTCTGGCCATCCTACTATGTTCAATGTGTTATCTTATTTTGATTTTGATTTTCATTTCCCACATGGCTAATGGCATTGTGTATCTTTTCATGTGCTTATTAGCCATATGTATTTCTTTCTTGGAAAAATGTCTATTCAGATCCTTTGGCCACTTTTTAATTAGCTTGTTTATCATTTTATTATTAAGATATAGCCGCTCATTTGGTATTCTGGATAGAAATTCTTCATATGATTTATGATTTGCAAATGATTTCTCCTGATCAATGCATTGTCTTTTCACTTTCTTGATGATGTTATTTGAAGAAAAAAAGTTTTAAAATTGTGATGAAATCCAGTTTATCTTCTTTCTTTTGTCACATGTGTTTTTGGTGTCACACCTGAGAAGTCTTTGCTTCTAACTCAAGGTCATGAAGATTTAATCTTACATTTTCTTCTAAAAGTTACATCGTTCTTACATTTAGATCTATGATTCACTTTGAGTCAATTATTTTGTATAATGTGAGTAGAGATCCAACTTCATTCATTTTTTTACGACTATCCAGTTGTTCCAGAACTATATGTTATGTCAATACAATATATTCCATTTCCATTGAATTGTCTTGGCACCTTTGTTGAAATCAGGTGATTATAAATACAAGCATTTATTTCTAAGGTCTGTCTCATTGGACTATATGTCTACTCTAGTGCTACTACGAAATTGTTCTAATTATTATACCTTTATTGTAAGTTTTGAAATCAGAATGAGTGACTCAATCAACTTTGTTCTTTTTTAGGATTGTTTGGGCTATTTTGTTCCTTGTATTTTCTTGTAAATTTTAGAATCAGCTTGTTAATTTCTTTTCTTCTTATTATTTTTATATATTTATTTATTTTGAGATGGAGTTTCAGTCTTGTTGCCCAGGCTGGAGTGCAGTGGCCCAATCTCAGCTCACTGCCACTTCTGCCTCCCGGGTTCAAGCAATTCTCCTGCCTCAGCCTCCCAAGTAGCTGGGATGACAGGCATCCACCACCATGCCTGGCTAATTTTTGTATTTTTAGTAGAGACAGGGTCTCACCATGTTAGCCAGGCTGTTCTGAAACACCTGACCTCAGGTGATCCACCCACCTGGGCCTCCCAAAGTGCTGGGATTACAGGTGTGAGTCACCGGACCCAGCCCAGGTTGTTACTTTCTTTTTTAGAAAGCCAGGAAAATGTTGTCAGTATTGCATTTAATCTTTAGGTCAATTTGGAAAGCATTACATCTTAACAAACGATATTTAGTCTTCTGATCTTTGAAGATGTAATGTTTTGCCATTGCTTTGCCATCTTTAATTTCCTTCAACAGTGTTTTATAGTTTTCAGAGTACAAGCAATGAATTTATTTGTTTAATTCCTAAGGATTTCATTATTTTTGATGAATATAATGGAATGGCTTTTTTAAAATTATACTTTAAGTTCTAGGGCACATGTGCACAATGTGCAGGTTTGTTACATATGTATACATGTGCCATTTTGGTATGCTGCACCCATTAACTCATCACATACATTAGGTATATCTCCTAAAGCTATCCCTCCCCACTCCCCCCACCCCACAACAGGCCCCAGTGTGTGATGTTCTCCACCCTGTGTCCAAGTATTCTCATTGTTCAATTCCCACCTATGAGTGAGAATATGTGGTGTTTGGTTTTCTGTCCTTGCAATAGTTTGCTCAGAATGATGGTTTCCAGCTTCATCCATGTCCCTACAAAAGACATGAACTCATCCTTTTTATGGCTGTGTAGTATTCCATGGTGTATATGTGCCACATTTTCTTAATCCAGTCTATCATTGGTGGACATTTGGGTTGGTTCCAAGTCTTTGCTATTGTAAATACTGCTGCAATAAACATATGTGTGCTTGTGTCTTTATAGCAGCATGATTTATAATCCTTTGGATATATACCCAGTAAAGGGATGGCTGGGTCAAATGGTATTTCTAGTTCTAGATCCTTGAGGAATCACCACACTGTCTTCCACAATGGTTGAATTAGTTTACAGTCCCACCGACAGTGTAAAAGCATTCCTATTTCTCCACATCCTCTCTAGCACCTGTTGTTTCCTGACTTTTTAATGATTGCCATTCTAACTGGTGTGAGATGGTATCTCATTGTGGTTTTGATTTGCATTTCTCTGATGGCCAGTGATGATGAGCATTTTTTCATGTGTCTGTTGGCTGCATAAATGTCTTCTTTCGAGAAGTATCTGTTGATATCCTTCACCCACTTTTTGATGGGGTTGTTTGATTTTTTCTTGTAAGTTTGTTTAAGTTTTTTGTAGATTCTGGATATTAGCCCTTTGTCAGATGGGTAGATT
>NW_016814631.1:1092398-1097229 GCF_001698545.2 Rhinopithecus bieti
CGCTTTATGAATCTGGGTGCTCCTGTATTGGGTGCATATATATTTAGGATAGTTAGCTCTTCCTGTTGAATTGATCCCTTTACCATTATGTAATGGCCTTCTTTGTCTCTTTTGATCTTTGTTAGTTTAAAGCTTGTTTTATGAGAGACTAGGATTGCAACCCCAACTTTTTTTTTTGTTTTCCATTTGCTTGGTAGATCTTCCTCCATCCCTTTATTTTGAGCCTATGTGTGTCTCTGCGTGTGAGATGGGTCTCCTGAATTCAGCACACTGATGGGTCTTGACTGTTTATCCAATTTGCCAGTCTCTGTCTTTTAATTAGAGCATTTAGCTCATTTACATTTGAGGTTAATATTGTTATGTGTGAATTTGATCCTGTCATTATGATGCTAGCTGGTTACATTGCTCATTAGGTGATGCAGTTTCTTCCTATCATCGATGGCCTTTACAATGTCACATGTTTTTGCAGTGACTGGTACCAGTTGTTCCTTTCCATATTTAGTGCTTCCTTCAGGAGCTCTTGTAAGGCAGGCCTGATGGTGACAAAATCTCTCAGCATTTGTTTGTCTGTGAAGGATTTTATTTCTCCTTCACTTATGAAGCTTAGTTTGGCTGGATATGAAATTCTGGGTTGAAAATTCTTTTGTTTAAGAATGTTGGATATGGGCCCCCAGTCTACTGGCTTGTAGATTTTCTGCCAAGAGATCCGTTGTTAGTCTGATGGGATTCCCTTTATGGGTAACCCGACCTTTCTCTCTGGCTGCCCTTAACATTTTTTCCTTTATTTCAACTTTGATGAATCTGACAATTATGTGTCTTAGAGTTGCTCTTCTCGAGGAGTATCTTTGTGGCGTTCTCTGTATTTCTTGAATTTGATGTTGGCCTGCCTTGCTAGGTTGGGGAAGTTCTCCTGGATAATATCCTGAAGAGTGTTTTCCAACTTGGTTCCATTCTCCCCATCACTTTCAGGTACACCAATCAGACGTAGATTTGGTCTTTTCTCATATTCCCATATTTCTTGGAGGCTTTATTTCTTTTTACTCTTTTTTCTCTGAACTTCTCTTCTCACTTCATTTCATTCATTCGATCTTAAATCACTGATACCCCTTCTTCCACTTGATTGAATTGGCTACTGAAGCTTGTGCCTGCGTCACATAGTTCTCATGCCATGGTTTTCAGCTCTATCAGGTCATTTAAGGTCTTCTCTATGCTGTTCATTCTAGTTAGCCATTCATCTAATCTTTTTTCAAGATTTTTAGCCTCTTTGCGTTGGGTTCGTACATCCTCATTTAGCTCGGAGTAGTTTGTTGTTACCGATCGTCAGAAGCTTTCTCTCAACTCGTCAAAGTCATTCTCTGTACAGCTTTGTTCCATTGCTGGCAAGGAGCTGCCTTCCTTTGGAGGAGAAGAGGCGCTCTAATTTTTAGAATTTTCAGCTTTTCTGCTCTGGTTTCTCCCCATATTTGTGGTTTTATCTACCTTTGGTCTTTGATGATGGTGATGTACAGATGGGGTTTTGGTGTGGATGTCCTTTCTGTTTGTTAGTTTTCCTTCTAACAGTCAGGACCCTCAGCTGCAGGTCTGTTGGAGTATGCTGGAGGTCCACTCCTGACCCTGTTTGCCTGGGTATCACCAGCAGAGGCTGCAGAACAGCAAATATTGCAGAATGTCTAATGTTGCTGCCTGATCCTTCCTTTGGACACTTCATCTCAGAGGGGCACCAGTCTGTATGAGGTGTCAGTTGGCCCCTACTGGGAGGTGTCTCCCAGTTAGGCAACTAGGGGGTCAGGGACCCACTTGAGGAGGCAGTCTGTCCATTCTCAGATCTCAAACTCTGTGCTGGGAGAACCACTACTGTCTTCAAATCTGTCAGACAGGGATGTTTAAGTCTGCAGAAGTTTCTGCTGCCTTTTGTTCAGGTATGCCCTACCCCCAGAGGTGGAGTCTACAGAGGCAGGAAGGCCTCTTTGAGCTGCGGTGGGCTGCACCCAGTTCAAGCTTCTTGGCCACTTTGTTTACCTACTCAAGCCTCAGCAATGGCGGACGCCCCTCCCCCAGCCTCACTGCTGCCTTGCAGTTTGATCTCAGACTGCTGTGCTAGCAGTGAGCAAGACTCCATGGGTGTGGGACCCTCTGAGCCAGGTGCGCGATACATTCTCCTGGTGTGCCATTTGCTAAAACCATGGGAAACATATAGTATTGATGTGGGAGTGTCCTGATTTTCCAGGTACCATCTCTAACGGCTTCCCTTGACTAGGAAAGGGAATTCCCCGATGCCTTGCACTTCCTGGGTGAGGTGATGCCCCACCCTGCTTTAGCTTACACTCCATGGGCTGCACCCACTGTCTGACAAGCCCCAGTGAGATGAATCCCGTACCTCAGTTAGAAATGCAGAAATCACCCATCTTCTGCGTGGCTTATGCTGGGAGCTGTAGACTGGAGCTGTTCCTATTCAGTCATCTTGGAACCCCCTCTGGAATGGCTTTTTAAATTTTATTTTTGGATGTTTAATTGCTACTGCATATAAATACATTTATTTTTTATACTTTGAGCCCATACCCTGCAACCTTGCTGAACTCATTTATTAGCTCCAACTTTTCTTTGTGTATTCCTAAGGGTTTTTTATATAAAAAATCATGTTATCTACACATGGAAATAGTTTTACTTTTTCCTTTCCAACTTGATTTTTTCTTCCTTTTCTTGTTTAATTGCCCTAGATAGAACTTCCATTAAAAATTTGAGTCAAAGCAGTAAGAGTATATATCCTTTTCTTATTCTTGATCTCAGGAACAAAGGATTAAGTTTTTTACCACTAAGTGTATTTTAGCTGTGGGTTTTTTATAGATGCCTTTTTTCAAGTTGAGAAAGTTCTCTTCTATTCTGATTTGTTTCAGGTTTTAATCATGAAAAGGTTGTTAGATTTCATCAAACTTTTTCTTAGTCCATCGGGATGGTTGTATGATTTTGTCTTTTATTCAATTGAAATCATGTATCATATTAATTGATTCGTACATGTTAAGCCAACTTTGTATTTCTGGGAGAAAGCCCAGTTAACCATATTGTATAACCTTTTTTATGCTTTGGTGGATTCAGTTTGCTAGTATTTGTTCATAACTTTTGCATATATATTCATAAGAGATATAACTTTTGTATCTCTTTTGCTAGTATTCTGTTGCTAGTATTTTGTTGATAACTTTTTGCATATGTATTCATAAGAGATATTAGTCTTTAGTTTTCTTGTGATGATTTTGGTGTCAGGATAAAACTGTCCTTATAGAATGAGTTGATAAGTGTTCTCTTCTCCCCTGTATTTCAGAAGAGTTTGTGAAGAATTGGTATTAATTCATTTGTAAATTTGTTCCAATTCACCAGCGAAGCCACCTGGAATTGGACTTTTATCTGTGGGAAGATTTTTTGTTTTGTTTTTAATTATTAATTCATTCTCTGCACTTGAAACATGTCTATTCAGATTTACTGTTTCTCCCTGAGTCAAGTTTGGTATTTTCCTTCTAGGATTTTTTTCATTTTTCTTAAGTTATCAAATTTGTTGGAATATAGTTATTCATAATATGTTGCTATGATCTCTTTTATTTTGTAAAGTTAAAAGTCCTTTTCATCTCTGATTTTAGCAATTTCAGTCCCATCTCTTCTTTTTCTTGATCACTGTAGCTCAATTTTGTCAAATTTATAGAGCTTTTTAAATAAACCACTTTTAGTTTTGTTGACTTCTTTTTTTCTATTTCATTCATTTCCACCGCCAACCGTATTATATCCTTTCTTCTACTTGCTTTAGGTTTAATTTGCTCTTCCTTTTTCACTGGAAGTTTAGGTTATTGATTTGGTTTTTATAATATATTTTATAAATTTATAGCTATAAAAAAAGGTCATTTATAGCTATCAGTTTTCCTCTAAGCATTGCTTTACCTGCATCCCATAAGTTGTGGGGTTCATCTATGTTGTGCTTTTATTTTCATTTATTTAAATGTATTTCTAATTTCTGTTAGGATTTGCATCTACATGGACCTATTGATTATTTAGGAGTGTGATGTTTAATTTTTACATATATGAGATTTTTTAAAATGTCCTTTTGCTATTAATTTCTAATTTTATTCCACTGTTACAAGAGAACACACTTTGTTTAATTCCAATCTTTTTAAATGTATTAAGGATTGTTTTATGGCCTAATAGATGGTCTATCCTGAAGAATGTTCCATGTGCACTTGAGAAAAATACGTGCTCTGTTGCCACTGGATATAGTGTTATATATTTTTGTCTTTGAACAATGCTTAGAGCATTGTTCAAGTCTTCTGTTTTATTGTTGACCTTTTGCACAATTGTTCCATGGCACATGTACTTTCATATAGAAATATTAATAGTATAAATCTTGTACTGATTTAAGCCCTGTGCTTTAAAACATTTTACCTTTCATTCCGGAGCAAGATGGCCGAATAGGAACAGCTCCAGTCTCCAACTCCCGGCGCGAGCTACACAGAAGACCGGTGATTTCTGCATTTTCAACTGAGACTCCACCTCTGGGGACAGGGCGCAGCTAAAAAAACAACAGGGAAAGCAGCAGAGGCCTGTGCAGACCCGAACGACTCTGTCTGACAGCTTTGAAGAGAGCAGTGGATCTCCCAACATGGAGGTTGAGATCTGAGAAGGGACAGACTGCCTGCTCAAGTGGGTCCCTGACCCCTGAGTAGCCTAACTGGGAGACATCCCCCACTAGGGGCAGTCTGACACCCCACACCTCACAGGGTGGAGTACACCCCTGAGAGGAAGCTTCCAAAGTAAGAATCAGACAGGTACACTCGCTGTTCAGCAATATTTT
>NW_016814631.1:1101203-1116674 GCF_001698545.2 Rhinopithecus bieti
GGGGGAGGGCTTGCATTGGGAGTTATACCTGATATAAATGATGAATTGATGGGTGCTGACGAGTTGATGGGTGCAGCCCACCAACATGGCACAAGTATACATATGTAACAAACCTGCACGTTATGCACATGTACCCTAGAACTTAAAGTATAATAAAAAATAAAAATAAATAAAAAAAAACATTTTACCTTTCTCCCCAGTAATTTACTGTAGCAAAAATTAGGATTTTTTAACCGAATTTCAGTCAAAACATCTTCTAAGCTAATTAGGGAAACTTGTTTTAATTTATTAAGTACATTCTCATTAACCCTTATTTTCCATTATTAAAAAATAATTTATATTTTTAACTGATGATTAAGTCTACTGGGCTTATTTCTATCAAAGGCTCTTTTACTTGATTTTTTTCAGTTATTTCTTTTATCACTATCTTAGTTCAGACTGCTGTAACAGAATACTCTGATGTGGGTGACTTAAGCACACCATGTTATCACCTTAAATTTATCACCGTTTAAGGCTGGAAGAGTCTAGAAATTCTAAAATCAAGGAGCCAGCAGATCCAGTGTCTGGAGAGGGTCCTCTTCCTGGATTGCAGATAGCTGTCTTTTTGTTATATCCTCACATGACAGAGCAGAGAGAGAAGAAGCAAGCTCTCTCATGTCTCTTCTTATATCAGCACTAAACCCATCATGCAGGCTCCACTCTAACTACCTCCCCAAGGCCTCTAAAAAACTATTGTGATATTAGAGATTAGAGTTTCAGCATACAAATTTTGGGGTTGGGAGCAACACAAACATGCAATCCATACAATCACCATCCCCAAATCAAAGCTGATCTTGACAACTGCCTCCTTAAATTTTGATTCCAAAATGTAACTCTGCCTTATATCCTGATCATATGTCTTCTTCCCAGTGAGTCAAGGGGAAATAGTTACATATGCTCTGGGCTGATCAATGAATCAAGAGTATTCAAACAGATAAATTGAACGAGTAGGAGAATTATTTATATTATGCAGAAGGTGGGGAGAAGGAAAAAGAGTTTTAAGAAGGTCTTTGCAAAACAACTATTTCCAGATGGATAAAATCACTAGCAGTTTTTTATTATCCTTAAGGCTTATATTTCATCCCCAACTCCTCCTCCTTGAGATGTTGAAGCTTATTCAACTAGATTAATTCTTTTGGGAGATGGAGAGAATCAAGTGCCCCGCAAAGATGCTTGGCATAAACTTCACTGTGTGATCTGGCTCACTTCTTCCAATGCCAAATGCTGCTGCAACATCACTAGGTTCCACAGCACATGCAGCTCATGGCCATCTTGTTTCTGTTAGCATTAACGATCAGGATTGTTCTTCTACTTGTTATCTTATTGTAAAGTCTTGTTCTTGTAATCCATTCTGTTCTTTGAATGTTTGTGATTCCTAAGGTCTGTTATTTGAATTGCTTGAATTTGTATATTAAGAATGGCATTAAAATTGTATATGCTTGTAATAAAAGCCAACCTCAATCAATGAATATTCACAGTATTGTTTTTCATGTCATGATCAGCAGAGCCCTCTATCAGAAACCCCTAGGATGCTTATTTAAAAATCAGATTTTGGTACAGCAGCTGTAGATAGTGGCTCAGGAATCTACATTTTAACAACCCGTGTAATTCTAACGCATTGACATTTTTAGATCCACTGATTTAGGGGCTTGTTGAGTAGGTACTCCATTGTAGGTGCGAATTCTTATCCATTAGCTCCTAGATAATTTCCCCCAGCACCTTAAAAAATGTGGTAGACCAGCCTGGCCAACATGGTGAAACCCTGTCTCTACTAAAAATACAAAAATTAGCCAAGTGTGGTAGTGCGCCTGTAATTCCAGCTAGTCGGGAGACTGAGGCAAAAGAATCTCTTGAACCCAGGAGGCAGAGGTCGCAGTGAGCCGATATTGCGCCACTGGGCTTCAGCATGGGCAAGTGAGACTCTGTCTCAAAAAAACAAAAAAAAATGTGGTGGAACATAATTTTGAAAGAGCTCCCAAGACTAATGCAGTTAATTCTCTTGGTAATAAAATTATTTTTGCACTAAATAGTATTTATTGATTATAAACAATATTTCCAATAATCCCTTGCTAAGTAATTCTTTGGCGGTAGTAAAGTGCGTACAATACTGTGTTTGTACAAGCAAATAGAGAGACAGAGGGTGAGATCATTGTTGAGTAAAATTTGATTGCGAATCCATCATTGCTGCTTTCTCAGCCTTGACTTCTGTGGAGCATCTGAGGTTTTCCCTTATGGTAAGAAATAGGATTGCTGTGTGTTTTTATATATCAACTGTCTAGATGAAGCATCACACATCAGAAGTCATGCGTAACCTGTTTTCATGACATTTTAGGAAGAAGTGGAAAGCCAGCTAAAAGATTAGGAAAGAGGGCTTTTCAATTGCAGGGTCACATCAAGTTCTCATTTGTGCTCTAGTACTTTCTTAGTAAAGCCCCAAAAGTTAATAAAAAAGAGTTTAAATCTTCTGCCTGAAATGATGCTCTTCTTCCCTGAGACTCCCTGTAAGACACTTGGCTGCAAAAGGAGCCTCATATCCGCCTCTGCTGTGTGAACAAGCTTCCTCTTAAAGAATTATGACCCTACTCCTGGGTGGTTCCATGACAATATATCAGCCCCTGACCACGAGATCCCCCGAGGGGCCTCCTAGCAAGCTTGGATTCAAGGCACCTCCCATAACAAGGCTGACCCCAGCGATGTCTTTGAATGTCTTTTACCTTGTGCTCTTGAAATCTTTGGTGTTCATCTCTGATGTTGTCTTAAAAACTTAGAAAAGAAACCAAATGCAAAAAGTTTCTATCATACTGACCTGCCATAGTCCCATGTAGCAGCTTAGATACGATTAAATATTGTAGATGAAGAAGGTATGCTTCCCCCAGTGACCTGTGAGCTTACTGAAGACAAGGACCTTGTCTTAATTATTTTAGCATTTTCAATCTTCCTCACACCACTTGCTTTCCTCATTCTCTTCTCTTGCCGCCTCTAATATCTTAATGTTCAACACATAGCAGTACTCATATTACCTATATGCTATTAAGTTAGAATTGCATTGAATTGACTTGAGGACCTGGTCTTAAATCATTTAGATTAGCAGAGGATATGTCAACTCGGGTTTTTGTTAGGTATACTAAAAAGAGAATGGAAATATGCATGTTGATGTTATATGAAAGCAAGATAGTTCTTATTTTTATTTACTGCATTAGAAAGGATACTAAATTGTGTGGGTTTTTAAATTATAACGTTCAGGGTGTAACAGAATTTATATTGCCTGCTTTAAAATATTAAAATTGTGGCTGGGCATGGTGTCTCACGCCTGTAATCCCAGCACTTTGGGAGGCCGAGGTGGGCGGATCTCAAGGTCAGGAGATCGAGACCATCCTGGCTAACACAGTGAAACCCCATCTCTACTAAAAATACAAAAAATTGGCCGGGCATTGAGGTGGGCGCCTGTAGTCCCAGCTACTCAAGAGGCTGAGGCAGGAGAATGGCGTGAACCCGGGAGGCAGAGCTTGCAGTGAGCTGAGATGGCGCCACTGCACTCCAGCCTGGGTGACAGAGCGAGACTCTGTCTAAAAAAAAAAAAAAAAAAAGAAATTGAAAATGTTTACCCCATGATGCAACAGATATTTATGAAACTATTTTATGTGGCCAGCATTATGCTATATACAAAAACAAATGGATATATAGACAAACAAAATATGACCTCTGCTCCCAGGGAGCTCACAGGCAAAAAGCTATTACAATGCAAAGACAGTTTTGGAATCATGCACACTACTATGGGAGCAGTTCAAGAAAGTAAGCCCTACTGAAGTCAGGGAAGGTTTCTTAGAGAAGCCCCTGAAGGTGATGACACCTGGCTGTGGTTGTGTAGTATTTTGCCAGATGAAGAGCAAGAAGAAATACATTCCTATGCAGAGGTAGGAACATGAACACAGGGATGGGTGATGTCTGACAGAGTTAGGAAGCCAGTTAAAGTTGGAACCATGGATTTGACAGTGGAGAAATTAGCAGGATAAAAACCTAGAAGTTGGCTGGGTCAGATTCTGAAGGGCCTGGCATGTTTAGACTAAGGACACTTTCTCTACTCTAATGCTAGGAGGGGTGCACTGAATGTTTGAAAATGAACTTGCAATGCAGAAAGACAACCCTGGCAAATGTGAGAATTGGGAGGTGGTGAAATTCAAGGGCCTCTGCTAGTGATCCAGGTGGAAGACAATGGTGGCCTGAATTAAGGTCTAATGAGGGAGTAGAGAGAAATAACTCCAAAAATAGTAATTAGATACAATCAGTGGGACCACAGACCACTTGGTTGTGGATTTAGACAGAGAAGAAATGTCAGAGTCTGGCTTGGGGGTGTTTTAGTTTGCTAGGGCTGCTATAAAAAGCACCACAAACTAAGTGACTTAAACAACAAAAATTTGTTGTCTTACAGTTCTGGAGGCCAGAAGTCTGAAATCAATGTTTTGGCAGGACAGCCTCCTTCTGAGGACTGTGAGAGATGATCTGTTCAAAGCTGCTCTTCTTGGCTTGAAGATTTCTATTGTTATCATATGTCTCTTCACATCACCCTCCTCTATGCATTTCTGTCTCTGTATCCAGATTTTCCCCTTTTATTAGAACACCAGTCATATTGGATTAGAGCCTACCCTAATGACCTCATTTTAATTTGGTAAACTCTGTAGAGACCCTGTCTCCAAATAAGATACAATTTAACCCATCATGGTGGGTGTAGGGCCATTCCCTGAGACAGAGAACACAAGAAAAGGAGATTTGATGGATGCTGGGGGAAGAGGATGAAATTGGTTTCATGCTATGCTGCCCATGCCACATTTTCGTTAAGTCTATTATAGTATTATGGCCCAATAACTGCTTGCTTTTGTGACTTTTATGTTATGGCTATGCAGCACCTCTCTCTCTGGGTTCCTTTTGTTTTATTGGTTTAGTCTTCTGACAGTGCCTGGAGGCGTGGGGCTGTGAAGAAACCATGGGCTGTCCATCTTATACACTGGCTGTCAGATCCTACAGCCTGGAAGGCATTCTGTTTGGATGACATTAATCCATGTTTCAACTCCCCCTGCCCAAGACAGTGGTGGTTATCGTCAAGAATGACACCTGAGGCCTGCAACACCAGCCTCTAGAAGCTCTCCACAATCATACTGTCAGCTGAAGCCCCCAACAAAGCTCAGACTGATGGCCCAGACAGCGAAGATGTTACTGTCAAATTTAGCAGCTACATACACACAGATGCCACACTGATTACTCTTTATTTCCCCAAAGTTGTCTTTGGCTGTGGCCATTTGATGCTTTATGGGGTGAGGTAGGTTAGGTAGAAGATTGTCAGCCCCCAAATCAGTAAACCAAGTATCTGTCCTTTAACTGTTTTTTTTTTTTTTTTTTTTTTTTTTGAACAGGATAGTCAATATTGGCCAAGTGCTAAGACACATTTAGCTAACCCCAGGCCTGAGATTTCTCTCATTTGTCACGTTGAAACACTGGGTCCTACTGAAGGCAAAGATGAATTGTAACCCAGAGAGGACAGTCACATTGGACAGGGTGACTTCCTGGGTTTAATTAAAGTACTGAAATTAATGAGTATTGTAAGCGACTTGCCAAATTGCCTGACAAAATTATTTCCACAGATAACTCCTTGTTTTCAGAAAAATGCCGGAGAGTAGCCAGAACTTTGAAGTGAACCAAACAAATGACATCCTAATGGAGGATTAGCTGGAAGATGCCTCAGGTTTGGAATGTGACCAAGTATTACTCTGGAAAACTCCTTTTATTGCAGCCCCTGGAGCAGCCCCAAAGCCTGTGAGTGAATTATCATCTAAGGTTGTTTTTCTTCCAATTTAAGAATGGCGGCTGGTAATTACTATTTGTCTAAATTATAATGTATTGAAAGTTTAATTTAAAGAAAGACCAATTGAGATAATAGTTTCAAAAGTCGAGATCTTACTGCTAGCCTGATTTTTTCCCTGATTTAATCAGGGATATTTAGAGATAACCACCTGGGACTTTTTAGGTTAGAAAGATCCAAAAAGGAATTTAATGCATCAATTTTTTAGCTAAGCAGAAAGACTTTTTTTAGATGAAGAAAAAGGGAATTTGAAATTGGCATAGCGTAACTCAATTTTTTCCTCTCAAAAAATAACCTTGATGCTTTTCTTAGTGAGTTAATTTATAAAAGAGCCCAGTGGCTTCTGTTCCTGATAGTTGCATGGGTCTTTTGGGGGGCCACTTATTTTGTTCCCAAAGACACTCAAGTGTATCCAGAATGAACTGGGGGAGTAATCTTAGAACTTTGTCTTGATGGAGAAATGGAGAAGGTTTTCATAAGAAGCTTGAGTGATTGTAGGGAGGTTTAGATTTTCTCTCTAAACCAACAAAGAGTTAAGGAAAGCCTGGAGTAAGTGGGATGGCTGTCACAGGGCTGTCAGGGCAGATATCCTCTGCTCCATTGGATCTGCCAGCTATTAAGCTTGCTTATTCCACTTCTCATGAACTATGCATGGTGCTTGTTCTGCTATGGAGGGAGTCCTGTCATTAATACTCTCCACCCCAATAAGAGCCATTTGATATAACTACACTGAATTTACCCAGTGATATCCTTAAGAAAAAATGAGTGAATTCTATTAATGAAGCTGTAACATTGTTGAAATAGGCATAGACTTCCTCACTCTGAATTTTAATCAGCCTACAAATCCCCATTTATTAGTTATGGGTAATCTACGGATGTCTTACTTTTTAAAGGCCTTTGGAGAAAATTAAATGTTGTCGAATCATTGGGGTCTTCTTTGATATGTGTGTAACTCATGTTAACATTAATGAATGTTCATCACCGATTAATAAGAGAGAGACCTCTTTATATAAAGGTTAGTAAGAAAGACACAGAGCAGTGATTTCAGTATCTCTCTATGAGCAAATAAGGTCGATAGCTTGATTCATAGGTGAAGATTCTGTTGCATCAGGGAAGATAAATACAACCTAAGGATGTATGACTTTATGACGGGCTGGGGAAGGATGGATAAAGGCAGATGGCTCCTCTGAAGTTCTCCTTATTTAACAGTTCATAGAGTGGAAGGCAGTCTTGTGAAAGTGTTTCCTGGGATTTAAACTTTTATCATATAATATGGCTCCTAAATCTTTTGAAATTTATAGTTGGGTAGGGGTAGACAGAGGGGAAGGGAGAGAGAGAGAGAGATGTTCCCTTAGAAAAATAATTTATTAATAATAAATAAAAGGATGAAGTCATAAAAGATGTGAGGTGAGGAGAAGCTGTGGTTTGAGAGCCAAGGAAAGACCGTGATTCTAGTCTCACTTTGGTAAACGGAATTTACTCTCTTTAGACTTTCCTCAGCAATAAAATGAGACACTTGGACAGGTTCTCTTGAAGGGCCTGCTTCCTCTAACAGTCAATGATTACAGTGTAGAAAGCAGAGTGCATGCCATTGATAAATAGGGTGATGGCATTAAAAGGATGAGTTGACATTAGTCATGAAGGGATTACAGGAAAAGGTACAATATGAACATCTTTGTGAGTGAGCAAGGCTGTGTAGAGGTGACAGAGTCCATGACTGGATGGAGCATGGCGCTTTGAAGTCAGAAGACAGGTCCAAGTCAGAGCTTGACACCTACTGTGTGACCTCAGAAATGTTGACTCGCCCAGCCATCATTTCCTCATTTGACACGCAGGTCAGTACAGTCTTCCTCACTGGGTTGTTGTATGGGATAGTTCAGATACCAGATGCCTAAGACATAGCATGGTGTCCGACCATAATGGATCATGAACGACAGGGCCTTTACTACCGAGTAATGCACACGTGTACTGACCCTTTGGTATATTTAGCAAATAGTCCCTGAAATCATTGTTTAAGTAACTTTTAGAATGTAAATTTTGTCTTATGTTCACTAGGGAAGCTTTCTATTTCAAAGGAATCTTACCTGACTCTCTTCATAAGGGCCTTTTTATAATGTTAATTACCTCCTTATAATTTATCTAGTTTATTAAGTTTAGCTTCAGTTCTTTGTGTTTTCTTAAAGTGAAGCAAACCTGAAAGCTTACTAATATCTTACTCCATTCACATTTGCCCTTTTCTGTGAGCTGCTGTGATAATATGTGATAACTGACTTCAAGAAAAATGCCTCTGCCCTCCTCTCTTGAAACATTAAACTAGGGGAAGCTTTTCTTCCAGCGATTATTCTCATAGGTTGAATGGTCTTTAAATTGCAATTGGCAGAGTGCTTGGTGAAATGCTATATTTAGGAACTATTGTGTACCTATGTCTATTATCTGTGTTTCCTTTTCTTTTCCAAAGGCGGTGTTTCCATGGAAAAAGCACATTTGTTGCTTAGGAGATTGTCCACTCTTGTCTTTTTGCTTATCCTTCCCATTTAGCCCCAGACAGGTTTGTAATATCATTCACAGTTGCTGTGGAGACTATTATGATGTCATGTGTGGGGAGCTATTATTTAAGGTGATGACTTGGCAGCTGGATCTTCTGAAACAAGAAGGGTGTATGCACATGTGTGCACAGGCACACGTGCACTCATGCACACACATACACACAAACACACACACACACTCACGCACACACACCGCAGGAATTCTTCCTTGAAATGACCCTATCACAGACTTTTTGAAGGGAATAGTGCATCAAGCTTTCTTTTCATAATTTGGTAGAACTTACCTTCTGCTCTTAGGCAGCCCAGCTTTTCAGTCATTCATGATTAAAACAGTGACAAGAGAAAAGAGGATGTACAACCTTTCTTATATAAGATACCGACTAAAACTGCAGCACTCTCTAGCAGGGCCAATTAACTCATAGCATACACCGAGCTCTTTCCCTGCAAGTTGATCATTCTTTATTAGTCAGTGCAACTGGAAATGAATCAAGATATAGTAGCAGTGAGAGAATTCAATTGTTCATAACTAAGCTAGAAATATCATTTTACTAAAGGGAAACTGAAAGGAGAGGAGGTGACTGACATTTTATCAAGTTCTTTCTATGTGCTAAGCAGTGAATATCTCTGCCTGGGATCATCTGCCTCTTCTTTTCTGGCACCATTACCTCTCCTTCCCCTACTTTTGTTTGTTTGTTTTGTTTTGTTTTGTTTTGTTTTAAAGAGACTGGGTCTCGCACTGTTCACCCAGGCTGCTAGGCTGGAGTATAGCCTCAAACTGCTGGACTCAAGCAATCCTCCTGCCTCACCTCAGCTTTCCAAGTAGCTGGGACTATAGGCACGTGGCACCACGCCCAGATAATTTTAAAATTCTTTGTAGAGATTGATTCTCGTTGTGTTGCCCAGACTGGTCTCAAACTCTTGGTCTCAAGCAACCTTCCTGCCTCAGCTTCCCAAAGTGCTGGGATTATAGATGTGAGCCAGTGTGTCCAACCTCCTTCCCCTTCTTCAGCACCAACCTATAAATATGTCTGTCTCTCCTCCTATCCTTGCTTCCCACCCTCATCTAAATCAGACTCCTGCCTCATGTCTCTCATTCCATTTTGTACCAAGTATCTTTAAATAATAGTCTACTGTTCCCAACTAACGTGTACATCAGAATCACCAGAGGAGCCTATTAAAATGCAGATTTGTAGGTCTCCATTCAGAAGGGTTGATTCAGAAGATTCAGGGTGTGGCCCAAATCTTTGTTTTTTTTTTTTTTTTTTTTTAGCAAGCTCCCCTGGGTGATTCTGTTGTGCTCTCAGGTATTAGACAGTAATTGGTACTCATTTCTTAATTCCTCTCGTCTTAATCACTCATCAGCCCTTCTCCATCTGGCTTCTGCCTCTCTCGTGAAAATGCTTTTGCCAGGATTGCGTGGCTCTCCCTACCTGGTGAATGAAATGGCATGTGGGTTCACTGTAGAACACTGGATGTGGCTGGTCACTCCCACTTTGGAATTCCCTGCCCCTTGATGCCTGTGACACTGTGCTCTCTCAATCAGCCCTCTAGTCTGTTTGATGATTCCACTTCCTCATCCTGTAAATGCTGGTTTTCCCCAGGATACCATGCTCAGCCCTCTAATTTTTATTTCCCTACAGACCAAGCAATTTCATCCATTCCTGTGGCTTAACTCCCACAAGTCTGCTGATGACACCCGTAGGCACCTACAACTTTGACCATCTCTTACCTAAGCTTCAGAGTCATAGATAATCTCTGTGTGCTGAGTATATGTGTGTCTGGATGCCCCGTCAGCTCCGTAGGCTCAGCTTGTCCAAAATCAAACTTGTCTTCTCACTAAATCTTCCACAGCATGTTTTTCCCCAATGGAGATCCCACTGTCAACCAAGCTAAAAACCTGAAGCCATTCTCCTCTAATTTTTCTCACTTCCAACATCAAAGAATTATCAAACCCTTCCAATTTTCCTCCTAAATATTTCTTGGATGTGTTTTCGCCTTTGTTTCTCAGCTTCAGACTCTCATCACCCCTTGTGACAGCCTTCTGGTAGGTTCTCCCAGGTATATAGCAGTACTTTATGTTCTCACCACCCCTATTGAATGCTTAATCCCATGGATTTAGAAAGCATGGCTTCTTCATGCCATATTCTCAGCATCTAGCAGCACTCGTGGCAGGTGATCAACAGAGGTAGATCAATGAAAGCATGAAACATCTAGCTCATAGCTTTTTTGGAAATTCTTATTTACAGATAAAACATATAAAGCAGTGAGCTTAAGGGCTAACATGTTTAAAATGTGAATTGCCAGCAACCAAATTGCTATTGGTATTAAGTCAAGAATTTTGAAATTTGTTTCCCTCCTTCAGGTCTTCAGCACCAAACTAGGTCAGCTGGAATCTTCTCTCACACTGACAGAGGTGGCTATTTTGTTTAAAAGTGATCTAGCTGTAGTTTTATTGCTATAAATTCCAACTTTACAGTGAGTTACTCAGACTTATATATTCTCTCCTGACTCATTCAGGTTATTGGTGAATTATAGGCATTGTCAGCATGGTTTGGTTCTTCTCTGTCAAAAAGAGTCACTGTGACAGTCTCCTCACTGAGTCTCTGATTTCTCTTTTGAATCTTTCAGAATGGAGGGTGATGTGGTTTGGCTGTGTATCCCCACCCAGATCTCATCTAGAATTGTAATCCCCAGGTGTTGAGGGAGGGACCTGGTGGGAGGTGATTGGATCATGGGGGCAGTTTCTCTCATGCCATTCTCTTGATAGTGAGTGAGTTCTCATGACATCTGATGGTTTTATAAGGGGCTCTTCCCCCTTTGCTTTCTCTCTCTCCTGCTACCATGTAAGACGTGCCTTTCTTCCCCTTTGCTTTCTGCCATGATTGCAAGTTTCCTGAAGTCTCCCCAGCCATGCAGAACTGTGAGTCAATTAAACCTGTTTTCTTTATAAATTACCCAGTGTCAGATATTTCTTTACAGCAATGCCAAAATGAACTAATACAGAGGGTTAATTGCTCCAATAAAATATGAAGAAATTAAAACCTATCATTCTTTCTTCCTCAGGAAACCAGACACAAGCAGAAAGTGAAGCTCAGAGCACTGAGTGCCTTGTCCAGTGAGCCAGTGATTTAGGAAAATGGAGAGCTTCTGTGTTCTTTGACATTATGGAAGCCACTGAGCTTCCCTCTGCCTCTATGTCTCCCTCTGTAAAACTGCCAGCTTTTCTGGCCCTTCACTGGATAGCTGTACAATGTATAAAGAGCATCTGTAGTTTCTTGGGGGAAATATGTCAGCTTAAATAAGTGGTTCTTGATGTAGCCAGGGTGATAGGTGACATTTGGAAGTCTGCGTTTACAGTTACTGTTTTTAGGATTATATTTGCAGTATTTTTCTTTGCTTCAACCACTCTTTATGAAAGATCATCAACACAGAACATCTGTGAAGACTTGTGGGATAGTTCGCTGGCACAACCTGCCATATAGTAAATATAGCCATTCTAGCAAGACCTTGCCTATCCATGCCAATGAGGACTAGGCACAGTATGGATAATTTAAATCTGCAGAAAAATATAAAAATCTGGAGTCACTCAGTATTTTTTATCTTTCCTGCTGTCAAACCGGCAGTTATTTAAATTTCACATCCCCTTCCTTCCCAGGATGCTTTCATGAAAGGCACTAATGAGAGGCAAAAATGGCCGAGAGGCAGGCAGGTTACTGGAAAAGGAGCTGTATGCAGCGAGGTGTTGAGCCTGGCAACAAATGGGTAATCAGCCCCTGAAAATCAGCTTTAGAAAGCATGTATTGAACTTGACCTGACTGCTCCTGAAGGTTAAGCAGTCACTTCTTCTGCAGGCAGGAGGTGAGGCCTCCTCAGGGCCAGGTCCTGTTCAGAGGCACACGAAAGGAGAGGAGTTGAAAAGGTAAACAAGGCAAGGCTGTACACACATTTCCACAGTGGAACTCAGCCCCTGACTGGTTCCTAAGGGAAGTTCCCTGTGCTGCAGGTTCAACTGCAGGAGGCAGAGAGGCATTGATGGGATTCCACCTTCCGGCTAATAAATTTGCTCATCCAGATTTCACCTGAGATGTATCATCAGAGGTTAATTCCTGTTCCAGCCTTAGGTCAGAAAGGAAGTGCCTCTCTTCACTCCTCAGTCTTTGGAGAAACATAAGAGCGTGAGTTACAGTCACTACCCCTGACAAAGTGGCTCATGTGCTATGGAACATTGCCCCTGATCCTTGTTCTCAGCACAGTTCTCCTCATTTTGTACCTGCTACCTTTGTGGATAATAATTAACTACAATCATGGTGTTACAATTTACTCTGTTTATTTGATAAGTGGTATGTTCCTGGTTCTTGATTTTTCTTTTATTCTCTAATGCTCTATGACATAGGTGTGGATTGACTGTCACTAACTCTGTTTATTTATGCTTAAGTGGCTTTGCAAACAAAAGGAACTTTTCACTTACAAGAGGACTTCAGTTGAGGAGCTTTGAATCTCTTGTGAGTAAGTAATTTCTAAAATAGAAAAGAGAGCTTTCACAGCCTTGATATAAGGGAGTCCTAGTTTCACTTGGGCTCAGCCTTTTTTTTTTTTTTTTTTTTTTTAATCTGATGGATGTCCCCAGATAACAGAAAATGTGATGGTTATGTTTTCCAGGCCAACATCAACCAAATGTGTTGTCAGAGAGTGACTTTAAGAACACCATTTTGTTTGCCAACGTTCTAAAAATTAGGATGATGACCCTGTGAACTTTACAAATGTCAATAATTGAGTAGAGATCAGCATAATCCAGTAGACTATTGACTAGTTCCACAGTGTGTCCTTCATTCTCTGTGTCCTTAAGTTCAGAGGACTGACATGGGGATTGGGATAAAAAAGCAAATTTTTTAGCATACGGATGACAAGCAGTCACCTCCTCTTTTTAAACAGTACATTGATCAACAAACCATGTTCTACCAGGCTCTTGCTCATCCTGCCACTTATGGGTCAACTGGACGCAAAGGATAGAAGGAGAAATGTATCGCTTCATAAATATGAATCTGATCACTGTCAACCCACTTTACAATGGTGTTGTTTTAAAAGTGATTTTCAATAAGTGAAGTTAACAGAAAAAGTAAAATGGAGCATGTCAGGGTTCAGTTAGGTTCATCTTCTGCCTGTCTGTATCACTATTTTTACTTGAGGATAGAAAGATTAATTTATCTATTGTCTTTAGCTACTGAGAACTATGCTAAGTGCTGTGGATACAGACATTAAATGAACAGTTCCAAGCACAGACTGATGCTTGAGTATGTGCTGATCATGGTACGCACATAACTTTTCAGTCCTTGTGGCAAGGAAGTGAGGCACCTCTGTCCACTGCTGGATAGAAGATTATGTTATAAGTAGCCATCTTCTAGACCACAGCAGCCCTACACAGAGATGCAGAAATGCAGAGATTTTTGCAGTGAGATATTAAATGCGTAGCATTCCAAACACAACAGACAAAAACTAACATGATAGACTCCGTGTTGAGGTTCTGACCTACCAGGATTTCTTCTGGCCATTTTGGATCCCAACCTACTCTTTACAGCTTTTGGGAACGCAAATTCCCCTTTTGTCTTCTCTTTCCCTATCTCTGAACCCTCATGGTCAGTAGAAAAACCTGTATTGTCAAGGAGTCGCCCAGTGTTGTAGCTTCATCGTATTTTCTCCTGACTAGAATAAGGAACAGCCAGACAAGATTTTGTTCATAGTATCTCCTCCTATACTGAAGACTGTTAAATCTTCTCCATCTTCTCTCAGCTGGACAATTCTTGTTCTTTTGACTGCTTCTTATAAATCTTGTTTTCTTATCTTTGAATCATGATTATTGCTCATCTCCTCCAAAGAGCAGAGCGCAGGGCTTCTTGCAGACTTCAGCAAGCAGAGGTAGTGAGATCCTTTGCAGGAGTTCCTCAGCTGGGGCCAGTTATGCACACTTTGAGGACCCGGCTCTCCACACAGCACAGGAACATATGCGCACTGCACAGGAATCAATGAGCGCTGTACAAGAATGAGATAAGTAGTGTTATGGACTGAATATTTGTATTCCCCAAAAATTCATATGCTGAAGCCGAGCCCCCAGTGTGGCTGTATTTGGAGATGGAGCATCTAAGGATGTAATTAAGGTTTAGTGAGGTCATAAAAATGGACCACTGATCCAATAGGATTAATGTGTCCTTGTAGGAGGAGACCACACAGTGTTCTGTCTTCCCACCATCCCTCTTTCCCTCTGAACACCCACAGCGGAAAGACCATGTGAAGACATAGGAAGAAGGTAATCATCTACCAGTCAGAAAGAGAGCCCTTATTAGAAACTGGCCATGCTGGTACCTTGATATCAGACTTCCAGCTCCAAGATGGTGAGAAACGAAATGCCTGTTGTTTAGACTATCCAGTCTGTGGTCTTTGGTGATGGCAACCTGGACACACTTACATAAGCAGCTCTGGGGCAGTCCTTGTGCTGCTCCCCTGTGCCTCTATCATCATGAGGTCTGTGCATTCTTGAGCATACTATGATGCTTAGATTCAGATTTTTTTTCTTTTTATAACTCTGACCTACTCTCCTACAGAATATTTAAGACAAAATTTTCAGCAGGACATCTTTGTGTTACGGATATGGAGAAACCCATTTCATAGAAGAGTTTGTTGAACCAGGCTTCTTCTGCATGCTACAGTTAGTTCTCCACTGAAATTGATTTAATCTCTAGTATATTGAAATACATTTAATAGGCCAGGCACGGTGGCTCACACCTGTAATCCCAGCACTTTGGGAGGCCAAGGCAGGCGGATCACAAGGTCAGGAGATCAAGACCACAGTGAAACCCCGTCTCTACTAAAAAATACAGAAAATTAGCCAGGCGCTATGGCGGGCGCCTGTAGTCCCAGCTACTTGGGAGGCTGAGGCAGGAGAATGGCGTGAACCCAGGAGGTGGAGCTTACAGTGAGCCGAGATCGCACCACTGCACTCCAGCCTGGGCCACAGAGCGAGACTCCTCCGTCTCAAAA
>NW_016814631.1:1116863-1164751 GCF_001698545.2 Rhinopithecus bieti
AAAAAAAGAGCACATTTAAGAATAAGCCATATCATGAAGGCCCTCTACTTTGTTATTAAAATATCAGGAATCACTGTCTGATGAGTTCTTAAGCATTATGTTTTAATTATATAGAGAAGAAGAGTTCCTAGGCTTCAACTCAGGGTATAATTTTTAAAAAATTATTTAAATTGACTTTGAAGCACCTTCCAGCCGTTTGTTCAACAGTTAAATTCCCCAGAATGCCTGCTGTTTTCTTTCTAATTTTTGACATTATTATCTTTCTGGAAACAGAGCTGCTACTTAACTCAGCTAGCACTGAACAGAAACTGATTATTCTCTTTTGATGTAACTGGAGTGACTTAAATACTTACAATCTTTTGTGTTAAGGGAAGATTAAAGCATAGGAAAAAAGTGTTCTGTCTTGAAACTCCAAATAAATATTTCAATATGAAGTGGCCATAATTTCCTTATGAAAATTATATTGGGTCATTGGGTGTTCAGTAACAAAGCATTAGAAATTGATGTAAGCAGTGCCTACAAGGTCCTCTTTTTTTGTTGTTGTTTTGTTTTGTTTTTGTTTTTGAGACCGGGTCTCACTCTATCGCCCAGACTGGAATGCAGTGGTGCCATCTTGGCTCACTGCAACCTCTGCCACCCAGGCTCAAGCAATCCTCCCACCTCAGCCTCCTGAGTAACTGGGACTACAGGTGAGTGCCACCACGCTGGGCTATTTTTGTATTTTTAGTAGAGATGGGGTTTTACCATGTTGGCCAGGCTGGTCTCAAACTCCTGACCTCAAGTGATCCACCCACTCTGCCTCCCAAAATGCTGGGATTACAGATGTGAGCCACTGCACCCTGCAGGTCCTCTATTCTTAAAAGATTCAGAGATTTCCTTTGACTTTGGCCATGATATGTGATTGGGCAGAAAAAAAAGAAAAGCTGAGCCTAAGTTATACCAGGGACTCTTCTTTCTATAAATCAGAGACTTGTCATTACCTTATCCTTAATCCATATTCCAGTCAGAGTTCTTCCGAAATTACATTCCTTTCAGTTCCATCTTCTTAAAGGACTTACTGGGTCAGGGACATGTGTGGTAGAATTTAGACAAATTAGATCATCTTAATTGTTGGGCAGTGAGTTTTAGTGGCTCTTACAAAAACATTTTTAGGCAGTGAGAAACAAAGATCCAACAATAAAGAAGAAATCAATCTGTGATAAAAAAAAAAGTAAAGTCAGCAAGATTCATGACAGCTATTGGGCTTTCTGTTGAGTAGCACAGTTTGGAATTTACTGAAGACTCTGCTTTCACTGGGCTTCAGGCTTCAGAACTCTGTCTTTTGTTTAGGTAAGTGGTGTAGACTATATTGCTCAGGAAGCCTGTTTCTGTCAAAGGAAACATGACAATCCAGCTGTGTTCTTTTCATTGTTAGCCTCAGCTGTTTCATTTTTCAAATAACTTAATGACACGTCGGAAGCAAAATTAAGTTATCTTGGCTACAAATGTCAATATCACCCATGACGTCAGTGCTGGTCTTACATAGCCTCTCTACTTGTACCTCTGGCCATCACTGCAGATGCAGCCCGTGAGTGGTTCCTTCATCCTCCTCCAACTTGCCCGTTTTTGTCAGCATTCAAAGGATCAGTCATTCAACAGAAGACCTTTAGTGAACAAATATTCAGTGCCAGGCATTAGGCTGCAAGAGTCAGTCAGGATCAAAATGACAAGGGAAATGCAAAGATACACAAAAGGGAAAAGACATTTCCTCCCTCACAAAGCTGATAGCCTGTTGAGAAATAGTGTAAGGGAGAGAAGGAATGACTGGAAACCTACTGTCCCATTGAGTATTGGTTAGAGAGGAAGCAACAGACTTCTTGCATACTCTTTCTTCTCAGAGCCCCAGATCTGATTTACAGGTGTCTAGCCCTGTTGTCCTGTTATCTTAGAAGAGAGGATGGCTCAGAAGAGAGAGTGGCTAAGAGGGGGTCAGGAAAGATGATTTTCATTTTTGCATCATTTGTTTCAGTAACAAAATAAAGACAATGTAAACTGCCTCCAGCTTGTTGGAAATATTAAATTCTCTCACTTTTGCAATGAATCATTACAGAGAATGGTAATAAGCATAGAATATCTCTGCCATTAATGGCACTGAAGTCACAAATGCCTTTCTCACAGAAGGGCTTAGCAAATAGCAATGCACCTTTCATTTCCACTAAGTAGTCAACTAACCTACAGGCTGACAGGAACATACATTAAGAACTGCAGTAACTTCATGAAGGTTTGCCTGTGTGGTTATGAAGATCTCCCAAGGAAATAAGAGCAAGGTAACTATGAATAATGGGGTTTATCTTTCCTTGCTGAACTTTTGAATATGTATCCTATATACTATGTAAATGATTCTGACTCTATCATATTCTAAATAATGACATCCCTTATTATACATGAGGCTTTTGTTTTCAAAATAAATGAACCAGCATGTCAGGCATATGGAGTTCCTGGAAATACATTAGAATCTCAGCAAAAGTTGAATGCTGTTTGAATATTGCGGTTTTTACCTTAATATACTGCACATCCCTCCTTCAGGTGACAGATACTCTTGAGGTTTGGGAGGTCCATGTACTTCATGTTATGTTTGGTGCGCACTCTGAGATGGATCACAGTCATGTGGAAGTCTGAATGTCACTATATGCATTTTATTGACTTTACCTTCAATAAACAGAACTCCGTAAAATGCCTTTCAGAAAGGTTGAGAGGTACTCATTGGACTGGGTGATAGGGTGACTCTTTGCATATTAAATTTAAGCTACATTAAGTAATGCAGAGAGCAGACAGGCATGAGTATGCAAGTATGTACATAACCCTGAGCTCATACATATGTCTTTTCATAATCTCTTAAACATGATTTTGAACCAAATGCAGTAAAGCAGTCAGAGGCCTTTTAGGACCGTTCTGTCTTGGGCATTCTTTACTCTTGTTTCCACATGAGCTTGCCTTAGCTAAGATCTCCAGTGTATTCCACTGTGATTGTCAATTTTAATAGCATCTCTCTGATTCTTCTTTTACCTGTAAGTGAATTAAAATATGCTGTATTATGATTTTGGACTTTTGGAGCCCAGATTTCGTAAATGGGGAAAGCATTGCTTGGAGTTGTATTTAAATCTAAATGAACACGAGTTCTGAAATGTGGTTCATCTACTTTTCTCTACACATCTGGACTCACCAAATTTTACAATTGAATTGGACACTTGAAGCATGTCTCATAGGAAATGACATGAAGACATTCTGATATGAATTTTGCTATCCTGGGTTGTATACATGAAGGAGTAAGTGAAACTTGGCCAATTGTGCTGAGCATACTTCATTTTCAATACCTGTTAATCTCCTCTTGTGAAATGTCAGTGTTTTTAAAGGAACCCAGTGGTGATTGGTCTGGTGGTGATATTAGTATGTTTCAGACTATAAGGGTGTTTATTCATTGATTGATTATTAACCTCTTGGAGCCCCTACTAGTATGATATAAGCCATGTCTGACTAAGAAAATTCAGATTCTGTGCCTACAAGCATAATCAGCCCATTTTATTCTCCCAAGTACCCACATTTCTCTAGGTTAACGCATTAATTAGTTATTATAATATTATGAGTATATTCGTGCTAACAGCTAGAGGCACAGACACAAATAAATTAAGCCCGACTGACTTCCAGACCAAATCTTCTCTTGCTCAGGAATCAACCATCTAGCCCTTCCCATTTGAATCAGTACATGCCTGATGGATGGGTGATTAGTGAGTGTAACGCCTTCTTAGGATCTCTAGGGCTTCAGCATTAGTATCTGCCACTCTAGAGCAAGAGTCCCCAGAAACTACCTTTAATGCTGTCTGTCATCTTTTTTATGTTGGGGAGCAACTTATTTTTCTAAGTCTAATAAATTATACTGTGAGGACCATGTATACTCAAGAGCTGGGTGCCTCTCTCCATAGTTCAGGGAGCATCACAGAGTCCTGCAGTTCTTTCCAAATAGCACTGCAACGTGGTTGTGAAAAAAATCAAGATCGCTTCTCTCTTTCTGTCTCTCTCTCAATCTCACTTTCTCTCCTCCCCCATCCCCCATCTGTCTCTGAGATCCCTAACTTACCTGGCCTGATCACTTTGCTGGGAACCATTTAATGTCTGAGCATGGTGCTTGAAAAGATACCTGATCGTAGAAATGATTCTGCGACAGAAATGCCTGAGTTATGTGAGTCTACTCAGCCAGTGAGGAGGATGCATTTGAGGGGCCTGCTGGTTCTATTCATTGTATTGTGCTTTTCATCATTTACTAGTCAGTCGTGGTGTTTATTTATAGGTAGACTCTATTGTTGAGAATCACCACTTAGTATTATGTGCTATGTGGGTTGTATTCACACCTAGCCACTTTACGGGTGTGTTTTCTGCAGTGGAAATATAATGTATACAATCATCTTACAGGAAAGAGCTGGAGCTACAATGGTTCATGAGTTTGGTGCCAGTGACGTCCATGGACAATACCAGGCCAGGCTCCCTAATGGTCTATACATGCCATCTCCATATCCTTCCTCCTCAGAACATCAATTTCCCCTACTGTCCCTGGCCAGACCCTACACATCATTTTAATACCTGTCAGTTCCTGGCAGTCTTCATTTTAGTATTCTGATTTTTTTTTTTTTTTTTTTTTTTTTTTTTTTTTTTTTTTGCCCTTGTCTTTCTTAAATATATTGGAACAGGGAGTTTAGAGAGGCTACATCAGTGTCCTCTGACTGATTCTAAAGACAAAAGAGAATCTCAGAATGGATTTTAGGTTCTCCCTTTCCTCAAGCCTCCTGTATACTGCTTGGAGTCAGGAGATTTTGGGCCCAGCAGCTGTGGGACAGAAGCCTCTCACTCCTGGCAACTGTGAGAACCACCAGAAAGGGTGAGGTACTTCATCCTGTGGAACATGACGTTTGCTTTTAAATCTAAAAACAGATATGATAATACATTCCTCAGAGGAACTCTATATGGATTTGTTAAATGAAATAATGCACATAAACAGTTTAGCCTGGTGCCTGAGTCCTAAGTGCTCAGTAATTATTAATTACTGCTATTATGGCTATTATTTTATTATTATTAATAGAACAGGTTAGAAACATATGAGAAAGTTTTAGTGTAAATGCATACACATAAAAATAAGGACACAGAGTTATAAAATAGTTTATATGAATCATTACTGTAAGTTTCATGCCAGATATTCCTTTAAATATTGAGCACACTATACCTTCACCTTTTAATACTTATTTTATGAATGCAGTTAGCATGAACTCTTTCAGGTAACCCAACTGTGTAGAGTATTTAATGAATCATTCTCAGTAAAAGGTAGCCCTGTATTGTTTTCTTTCTCAATTCCCATTTTATGGGCCCCAGTGTTGTGTCACTGTTTCTTTCCCCAACGTAAGGCACAGTTGGCAAATGTGAATGTGGCTTGCTGTCCATTGTTCAACCCAGGATGATGAAGGAATTTAGATACTGCATAACAGAAAAATAGTGTCTGGTCTGGGCATGGTGGCTCACACATGTAATCCCAGCACTTTGAGAGGTAGATTATTTGAGTTCAGGAGTTTGAGACCAGCCAGGGCAACATGGTGAAACCCTGTCTCAACAAAACATACAAAATTAGACAGGCATGATAGCATGCACCTGTAGTCCCAGCTACTCAGGAGGCTGAGGTGGGAGGATCCCTTAAGCCCAGAAAGTCAAGGCTGCAGTGACCCAAGATTGTACCACTACACTCTAGCATGGGTGACAGAGAGAGACCCTGTCACCTGAAAAGTGTTCACCATATACTATATATTTTCTCTCAATTTCTCTCTCTCTCCAGATACATAATGTGTATTTATATATTTACTTAACATATATGCTAAACATCTGCATAATTATAAACCTACTGTAATAGCTTTTTAGTTTCCCAGGGCCAATATGACAAGTTACCAGAAACCTGATGGCTTAAAACATCAGGCATTTATTTTCTCACGGTCCTGGAGGCCAAAATTCTGAAATCAAGGTTTCAGCAAGGCCATACCCTCTCTGAGGGCTCTAGGGAAGCAACCTCCCTTGCTTCCTCCAGCTTCCAGTGGCGCCAGGTATTCCTTGGCTTGAGGCTGCATCACTCCAATCTCTGCCTCTGTCTTCACATTGCCTTCCTCTCCATGTTCCAAATCCCACTCTGCCTTTCTCTTATAAGGATATCTATCATTGGATTTAGGGTCTACGCCGGTAATCAAGGATGATCTCGTCTTGAAGTCTTTAACCTAATTATATCTGCAAAGATCCTTTTTCCAAATAGGGTCACATTCACATATTCCAAGGGCTAGAATAGATGTGTCTTTTGGGGGTACCCCCTGCAAACATGCTATAATCATTTTGTCACTTTATCATTTAAGTTTAGAAATGAAGTTTATTGCTATAACTGTAAAACTCAAGCAAACAAAAATCATGGTTCTTAATAACTGAAAAATTATATATAGATACCAAATGCTACTGGAATGTTGAGATCTCTGCAACATGAGGTTGAAGGGAGGCACAGTGCACACTTGTCGGAGCCATTTGAGGAAGTCTGAATTTTCATGAAAGTCATTGATCCAACCTGGACCACATGTCCATTCCTCCAAATGGGAACAGCTGTGGCAGGTCATGACATGCATGTATCTGAAAAGGGGGCCTGTGCGTCTTCCTTTGTGTTCTGCTTTTCAGAACCTGAGGAACTGATCCAAGCCAGCCATGGATGCCAGTAGAGAAAAAGTTCCTTCCAGATCTGCCTGGGCTTTAAGTCTCATCCTCTTTTCCCATCTTCACCCTGTGCTGTGATTGCCTTTGGGTTCTCCAGTGTCGTGACTCAGAGATGCCCTCATGTGGGAACATGGCCAGTTCACTGCCTTAGTTGTCATCCGCAGAGCCCAGCAAGCTGGCAGGGTGAATCAGCATCAGGACATAGAACTGATACACTTTGATATTTTAACCTCCCGTGCAAAACTGGACTGTCATCTCAATTATTTTCTGGGCCCCACACAACCATTTTATTGGCAGGAAGCCCATTCCACTAAGTGGATACGGAAGGTATTTTGGATTTCATCCTGACCAGAGAATTCACAGACTATATTTAAATCAGCAAGAAATGCTTATGAAAATGCAGACATGGTTGCTATTTTTTCCCCTTTAATTTCCATCATTAAACAATGCAGATAATGATGCATTACTGCCCATTTGAGGATTGGCTGAGCATTTCTAGAGAGCACTGAGACATGGCTTCTTATCCTTTACTTACTGGGAGAGAGCAGACTATATCATGACTGGCATTTCCCTCCAGCTGCCTTGCTGACATGTAGCCAGCAAAAAGGCTTCATCTAGATGCCTAGAGTGCTGGGGCATTCCCATGATGGGAACTCTTAAGCATATCCTTCTCTCCTTTGCAGAGTAAAACAAAACCCATAGAAGAGTGTGACAGAGAATGGAAGAGAGCTGACCCTTACTCTGCCATGCATCGTACCTGGGCTTTGTCCATGCCATCTCATTCAATTATCCTAGTGACCCTGTGAGGTAGTATGAATGAATAAATGAAGCACAATGCATTATTTCAGCCTCAGGATGCTTATGTTTTGGTTTCAATTGGTATACAACACAGACATGATTACCTATAAGGAAGCCAATTCCCAAAGAGATTAAATTACTTCATAGAGCTCATGTGGACCAAGCTGAGCTTTGAACCTGAACCTACTAACTGAAAATCTTTGCTCTTTCTGCTACATCAGGTTGCAAATTAATGCAGATACTGTGGTCCTGGTCCTGCCCTAATTCAAATTTGCCCTGGGCTTTGGACCTGCATCCTCAGAAGTAGAGGGGCATTTGAGATGCCAGGCAGCCTAAGTCAGCTAAACAAGCTGCCCAGACAGCCCTGAAGTGAGCTGCCCTGGCACCCAACTTCGCTCAGAGGCTTCAGGAAAAACCCTCATCAGCCAGTGCAGTGTTCAGAAAGTTTGCAGGTTTTTCATGTAGTGAGAAAACCTGCATATGAGTCCTGCTTAGGATTCTTACTGCTGCATAGCTTTGGGCAAGTCCCTTAATGTCTCTCATCCATCTTGTCCATCTGTAAAATCGGGATAAGATCACTTGTTATGCTTCCAACAAGAAGGACGATGAGGGTAAAGATACACTGTAAACTATAAAAATGACTGTACAAATATTAAGGTGCTATTACAATGAGATACAAACACTCAGAGATAGATGAAGACAGTCCTTGGCATTATGAATTCCCCAACCATGATCATTCCCAATCTGTAAACATCCCAGGCTTGCACAGAAGTCTAAGATGCAAAAACTTTACTACTGCTTGTGCGCAAACACACCAAGCCACCTAAGCACTTTTGTTCTTGTACAGTATCGGGTAGGGGACTTTTATGGTTGGAACGTGACAGTATTTCCAAGGTCAATGTTTTGTTGACATCTGAACTTGCACAGATTGCCTCACGTGATTTATCACACTAAGTAGATGCCTAGTAATATTTGTTGAATGGATAAAAGAATGGCTACATGCCTTCTAGATTCTTTTCAGTGCATTGCAAAGGTTACTATCATCATATCAGGGAGAATAAAATGCTGATCTTGCAGCCATCCTTGTCAATGCCTGGGTGCCTCTGCTGCTGCCTGCCAGGGCAGCCCAGGGCGGTCTCCAAGGCTGGGGGCCAAGGTGGCAGCCCCGCTGAGCCATCCTTCTGTCAGGCAGGCCAGGGGTGGGGGTGCCTCTGAAGCCTGCATTGACATATAGCATCTCCTTTTAGTAAAAGTGCCTCCCCAGTGCCAAGTACCCTGCTCAGTTGCAGGTCACGGTTTTCCCTCTATCAATTATTTTTGGATTTTGCCCCCTGGATCAGTAATCATAATGCTAAATTATGAGATGTCAAGCCAACATCCTGAATATTCCTGACTTCCTCACTGGGAGATGCTGAGGAAGAAGTAGTTTCTGATACCTGTCACTGTCTGTTTTTTGTTCTATCAAGGAAGACACACATACCACCTCCCGCCTCCGATAACTCTGATCCTTGGCCTTGTGCCTAAAATAAAATGTTTGCTTCCTAACACCCCTTTTCACATACTTCTCACTGGAGATAGACTTTTATGAATTCTCTGTTATAAGTTCACGGGCACACGTGATTACATCCCCTTTGCTTTGCAATACAGAGATGTTACCACGTGACTTGACTGTCCTGAGGCCAAAAAACCCATAACGATGACATACCAGGCTTGTTATGCGCACTGCTGCCTTTTCATAGCTCATTGCCGGCCCAGGTATTGCACTTTGGGGGCAGAGTCAGAAGTTAATTGAAGCGGCTGCCACATCACATCTCGTAGAGAATCCTTTCTCTAACATGCATGACTGGTTATGTCTCCATGTAGTGATTCCTCTCTTTTGCTGTGCAAAGCATAACTGGAAATATAAAGTCTCAGGGAAAAGGGACTTTCTTGATTGGAGTGAAAATGTGACAGAGGCAGGACTTGTTGAGGAAGTACTTGCTTCCATGGTTGTCAGCACTTTCCTGTAACAGAGTGAGCCATTTTTTCCAAAAAGTGTTTTTTAATAATCTTCCTGCACTTTATTTACTTCAGTCCATGTTAAGAAGTTTTCTGAGTAGATGGCAAAGAACAATTCTTAAAATGTGTGAATACCAAATGTAAGATAAAAAACATAATTGCAGTTTAGACTTCAGATTTATTTGAAAAGGGGATAATGATAGTAATTACCCAGTTTGAGTTTTGTAGAAGGCTAATTAGATCCCCAAAGCATTTGTATGCACAAGGAAAACCATAAATACAAAAGACCATCTGGTCCTTATCAGCTTACAACACTAACACTGTCTGTAATTATTTTTTCTATACTGTTTTGATGTTGACATTTTATGGAGCAATACATTCTATGCTGGTTAGGGAATAACCTACATTTCTGAAAAGCTGGGGGTTTGCCCCCTTTTCTCCTAATAAAAGTTTTAGGACTCCAACGGCAAAGAAGACACTGCTTTTCAGAGAAAACAGGTAAACATCTTTTCATTATACCCATTGTACTAGAAATATGTTGTTTATAAACTTCTCTGGCTTATCTGACTTGTCTTGTTAGTAACTTAGTCTACTAAATGCTTGGATTCAGTTAAGTTTCTTTGTTTGCTTTTTTAGGTAAAATTGGGAATGACACATTTAGCTGTGTTGTGTGTGCATAGAAATGCAGCCTTCATTAGTCACATTCTATAGTTAGTGCTGTCCCTGGCAATTTGGATATTACAAAAGTATTTAATAACATTATTTGTTTTCATGTTTGTTCTTTGTCTCCCCTACTAGTGTGTCAGAGATATTTGTCTCATTCATTTTATTTTATCTCCAGCTCCTACGACATTGCCTTGTACATGATGGGTGTTCCACAGCTCTCTGTTGAAGTGAATGGGTGAATGAAGGAAAACACATGATTTAGATTTACATCATGTATTCTACTCCATTTATCCAATCACTTCAACAAATAGCCTCAGGATGCTTACGATTCATTTGCTATCAATTGTTACATAACAAATAATCCCAAGATTTAATGTCTTACAACAACCAACATTTCATTCATTAGATTTTAGGATTCTATAGGAATTCAAGCAGGAATTGGATGATAATTCTTTAGTTCTGGATGGCATTGATGGAGGTCACTTGGTGGTGGTCAGCTGGTCAATGGACTCGTCTAGAGAGTCCAGGACAACTTCAGCATATGCCTAGTTCATAAAATAAATGGATGGAAGGCTAGGCTCAGTTGCGACTATTGATCAAAGCACCTGCATATGGCCTTTTCTCATAACTTAGAATTCCTACAACATGGCACATCAGGGTTCTAAGAAGTCCAGACAGAATGTGCTAGTTGTCTGAGAGGATAAGCCTGAATTGCCATGACATTACTTCTACCATACTCTATTGGTCAAGCAAGTCACCTAGGCCAGGCTAGATTTAATGGGAGGATAATTAGACTCTTCTTATCAATGAGAGAAGTACAAAAGAAATCACAGCCATCTTTAATGTTTCACACCAGCTAGTTGAAGGGAAAGGCATACCTACTGAACAACTCTAAAACAATGTTTAAGGCCGGGCGCGGTGGCTCAAGCCTGTAATCCCAGCACTTTGGGAGGCCGAGACGGGCGGATCACGAGGTCGGGAGATCGAGACCATCCTGGCTAACACGGTGAAACCCCGTCTCTACTAAAATACAAAAAAACTAGCCGGGCGAAGTGGCGGGGCCTGTAGTCCCAGCTACTCGGGAGGCTGAGGCAGGAGAATGGCGTGAACCCGGGAGGCGGAGCTTGCAGTGAGCTGAGATCCGGCCACTGCACTCCAGCCCCGGCGACAGAGTGAGACTCTGCCTCAAAAAAAAATAAAAAATAAAAAATAAAATAAAACAATGTTTAAACAAAAATAGTAAGTTCCGTATGCAGAACTCTCACATTAATGCAGAGTAAGAAAATCGACATGAGGAAGGAAGCCTTCATGGAGGTCAGATTTGAGTTTTGAGCTGAGTCTGGAAGAATAGATAAGGTTCAAATCATGAAGGTACTAGAGAAGAGTATTCCCAAAGAAGGAAAATTTTGCTTAAATATGGATGTGCACCCAGAGTTGTCAACACTGATAACATTTATCTAGCAGCTGTTAGTTTGCAGTACATTAGTGATAAAAGGACATAGCCATCACCATTTTTGGAAGGACTCTGTAGGAAACAACATATACAATTTCTAAATGTATTTTCTGTAAAATGCTAATTGCATCCCTTGTTACACAATCCCTTGTGAGAATCATACTAGGCATAGCTTTGTTAGACCTGTTCTGCTTGCTTCTTTCTGATAAGAACTAGGACAATTCCTATTTTCTTTTTCCCATTGGTTTTTAGGATGCTCAGACCCAAGATTGAAAATGAGTCAATAATGTTGAGCCTTCCATTTGGCATTTTTGCAATATCCCCCTTTCTTTGATCCTAATACTTTAATTCTCTCTCTGTTTTGCTCTTTTGTGGTATGAATGGTTTGCTTTAATCTCTCTTAGAAACTCTCCACAAACTCAGTTGAGCAACTTAGAAAAAAGATATATAAAGATGAATAAATAAAAATTTGATCCTTATTTTGAAAGCATGTATAGTTTAGGATTCCTATGCAACGAGGATGTTATGGACAACAGAACATTTGAGGAATGGACTCCAAATGACACAATTGCTCCAAATAAGATAAACAAGGTGAATTGTGGACACTGGATTGAGTCTTCGAAAGCTAGGATGAAGAACCTAGTCATAATTGGAAAAACTCTACACAGTATTACATAGTATTTTAAACTGATATAGCATGCACTTTTCTGAAGAAGTTAAATATTTCAAGGATATTCTAGACTGTTCTTCATCTAGGAAACAGGTCAGAATTCTTATAACATTTTTCAGCCCAATAGCATTGAGGGCTCGACATGAACAGCAGCTTTTCTACCAGGGGCTCTGGGAGATGTCAGGTCCAGCAAGATACATTTCCTACTGCCAATGAGCTTACAGTTTTGCAACCAATAGCCTATCAATTAAATGGAATTTCCTCAATCATGTTTCTGGATCTTAATACCTCTGGCCCTCTAAACAAGGAATACTGGAAATAGTAGACATTTGCTTCATGTTTGGTTGGATGAATAGGTTGCTCCAGGATAAGCAGGGTTTTAAAATAAATGTTAAAAGTACAGAACAGGAAATTATCAAGCAGAGTATGTGCCTGTCTTCATGTTGTATGTTCATAGAGTGAAAAAATATGCCTACTTTTATTTCGCTAGTAGACCTGGATTTCAGTAGGTTGATGTCATCTGTTAAGGGTAGAATAGCCGGAAAGAGGATTTCAGTAGAAATTCACCTGGCCATGAGGAAAGTGGTCAAGGAACCAAGACATTGGAGGCCAAAGGTCTTTTTCTCTTCCTTCTGGAGATTTGCTCTCTCATGCTCTATTCCTATGACAGTAGTGATGGGTAGGGTAGGAAAGATGGCAAAGTTCTTTCTGGGATGAAAAGAGCAGATGAATTGCATTGCCATGTTTTATTTTGGAGGAATGAGTCTTTCTACAAAGAATGTATATGAAGATGATTACTTGAAGAAAAACTATAGTCATTGACCCCACTGAAAATCAGAGGAAGAGCTTTAATAGTTTTGCATATAAGTGGCACCTTCGACCACTCTTACCTTTGGGGGTAATTAGTGCAGGCCCCTCCAGGACTAAGTCACCAATTCCTCCTGCTTCTGGGAGTGTTGGCAGTTGATGACTCTCAGCTGATTCTGGGAATAGCCTTCAGGTGAAGAGAGCCCCCTTGCCCTCTCCAGGGATAGGTCCACATCTGTGAGTATATAATTGCCTCGCCTGCCTCCCTCAGAGCAGAACAACACTGCAGTACCTTCCCAGCTCCAGAGCTCCTCCTGGATCCACTAATGCCTTTTGTCATTCATTTTCTCCCTCTGCCCAATCCTACTCCCTTTACAGCCCCACATGTGTTGATACTTCAAGCTACATGCTCATCTCCACCTCAGTTTGCTTCCTGGGGGATCTGAGCCCAAGACATGGACAGTCTATAAAATTGTGTCCCAGAACCAGGATTCAACAAACGATTGTGATGGCCATGCTTCTTGCCTTGGACTGGTGGCAGGCATGAAGATCCACATTTAAATAAGGCCTGTGAAGACACTGCAGTCGGAAGCTGTCCAGAAACGAGTATGGATCACACAGGAATGCTGCAAAGTATCTCTGGATTACTTCCTCCAGAACTGAACACTGACTCTCCTCTCCTTCCACTCGCTTCCGTTTCCATCTCTTGTTTCTACAGCCCTGTTCTGAGTCCCACCTGCTCCATTTATCTTTATAATATAGCTGCAAAATGCACCTGCCCTGTGAGGCATTAATGGTGATATTTGTCTCTCATATTTGGTGTGTGGAAAAGTGTCGGGGCACGTGATGAAACAGATCTCACCCTGGATTGTGATGAAGATTGGCATTTCTCCTAATTATAAAGAATATAGGATTCCTGGATCTATTGATTTCCATTAAACTTGTGTGGAGTTATGAATCTTAAAATGGAAGTTTACAGCTATAGATACCTTAGGATAGCGTTTTATAGCAAGCAGGACTCTAGAGAGCACCGTACAAATCAGCATTTGATGCTTGTCTTAGGGTTTTATGATTTAAAGAATTGCTTGCACTTTATCTGCGACTATATCCCAGCCATCCCTTGTAATTCCGGCCTGAGTGAGAGGAAAAGCTATTGCCAAGGTGAAGGCAGAGCTCTAGACCTCTCCTGAAATTGGTTATTTTCTTCCTTCACTCCCTTTTCCTTTTAGCTGCTGATGAGGACTTGTCTCCTTATGATGCCAGTGGGTCCCTGCTCTGGATGTCCATTACTCATGACTTGGAAAGATTTTCCCCAAAGTTGCATAGCAGGAGTTTTGATTGCAGCTCAGTACTTTGTTAGCCAGACCCTCATCACAGTGGGCTACACACATTGCCATGGAACGCAGGGATGTCAGAAAAAGGAAACTGGGTCTTCCATCCTGATTTAAAGCCAGATCAGTCTACCTTAGATACATTCTTATGTCAGCGATGTAGATATTAGATGGTGAGAGATCAAATTGAAATCATAAGTGAATCGTCTTTACCTCATTATCTTTTCTTATTCTTTCAGCGAGCATTTGTTAAACACCTACTTTGTTCATATTCATATATATATATGCACCCTCTTTCTTTTCTTTTCTCTCCATTTTCTCTCTCTTTTCACTTTATTTCTGTAAGAAATAATTGAAATCATACCCAAAGAGACTGCTGGGTTCTTACCTTTGTATATGGTGAAGAAAAGTTTCACCTGTCCACCTAAGAGTTATAAAACATTAGAGAACTGATGAGCAGGTCTATAGGAGCTGATTGAAATGCCTTTTTTTTTTTTTTTTTTTTTTTTTTTGCCATTATAATTGGATGTATACCTTGTGCCCTACCAGAATGCTGGTGTCTGCTCTTCCTTCCAGGAACGAGAGAGGGGACACTGGCTGCTCTTGAAGGTTATTTGTCCTAGCTTGTGGTGGAAATTGATGAACTATTTTTCCTTCTGCTTTATAAGATCTTAACTTCCTGATGACACGAGTCTTCCAGATATTGTATTTGTGCCCTGTATGCTGGGGATTCTTGATAAATCTTAAAATTCATAGCCTCCTCACGTACCTATCCTTCTGTTTGCACTCATTAATATGCACTGCCCTTCTCATTTCAACATGCAGCTATTGCTGAGTTCATGTGCTATTATTTTTCAAGTACACAGAGAGTAGTGGTTCCTTAGCACAGAGTCTTTGGAATCATACAGCCCTAGGCAGTGGACATACTGATAAGAATTGGCTCATCAACAACAAAAAAGCCCTGATTGGTAGTGCTTGCTGAATTTTACGGTGTAAATACTCCCATTGCAGCCAATTTCAGGCTACCAAAGTGAAGTCATTGAACATGGAATTGAGAAAGATGAAAGCACAGTTGGTTCTCATGAGCTGGCACCAGACACCGTTAGCCCTAAGGCTGAGCCCAAGATCACCCCTTGCTAGTTCTAGAGAACGTTACTTAGCCCCTCTCAGTCTCACCTTCCTCATTTGTGAAATGGGGTTAATATGAAAATACTTCCCTTAAAGGAATATTGTGAAGATTAAATGATATTTCATGAATAGCACGTAGTTTAGCAGGAAGAACATATTAATAACAACCATTCAGTAATGGATAGCTAGTTAGCTAGGTATGCTAGGCACCTTAACCTCATCAGTAATGCAGCTTGCTCTCTGGAGTAAGCATTTCTTCAGATGAAGTTTTCAGTATAAACCAACTCAGTGCGTGATGTTGGTTTCAGTTGTGGAAAGGGGTTGGCCTCCTTTGGTTTGTGGATATACTTAACAAACAAAGTAAGGCTGGTAGCCCTGCTCATCTCCTACAGTTCCAGCATCTTCTTTACTTTACAGCCAATTGTCAAATGGCTACTGTTCACAAAAAAGTTTGCTGTGCTAGATGTTGGGAGGGGAAATGCCTGCGTGTGCCTAGACCTGGCTCAGGCAGTTTGTGATTTAGTGGAAGAAGACAGGAATGTGTGCAGGTAATGTGGGATTGTGAAGACGGCTGGGCTGAAGGGAGTCAGGGAAACAAACCCCTTTGATGCTGCAGGCTACTTCCCATGAGGACCTGTTTGGGCTTGGTCAATGCACTCAGCTTCAAGGACAGGCACAGTATGGAACATGGTTTCCTGGTGTGTGAATCATTCCCAAGTGTGGAGTAGAAAAGGCCTGTTGCTCCTCTAATCCCTTCTGGAACTATGGGTTCCTTCAGATTATAGTCTCCATGGGGACATCTGTGTCTTCTAATAGGAGTTGAGACAATTTTTTTTTTTTTTTTTTGGTCTCAAAATAAAACCACATGTCCCTACTCCATTCTTTCTCAGTCAGTCTGAGTCAAGGGTGCACAATAAATTCTTTGAAATTGTATTCATGATGAGAGCAGACACCTCTGCCAAAATGGTCAGTCCCCTGCACACTTCCAGATTTCCAGTTTTTCCTCCAGTCTGTTTTCTTCCCCTGGATTGTGTAGGGAATGTGAATCCACTAGGTCACCATTTGTCTCCATTAGGCCATGCCAAAGCTATATTGTCAAATTTTTACTCCCCAGCTCTTGAACTTCTAAGTGTTTGATGTTGTGTCTAACATCTAGGGTATGCTTTTCCTTAAAGAAATGAAAATCAATTTGATGACTTGCATAAACTATTCATTTTTATTGTCTGTCTTTTCCTCTGGGTGGTAAACAGTTTGAAGGTAAAGGACTCACTTTTATATACCTAGCGCCACAGAGAGCTGACAGTGTGGAACACATAGACTCACTTGTAATCATCTCAGCAAATATGGGAAGGAAGTATTGTTTTATGTCTTTTATATACTTATTGAAACACAGGGTTTTAGTAATAACCCCCCTCCACAGTCACAAGATGTAACCAGGGCTGACTGCAAAGCCTCTGCTCCCAGGCCTTGGCAGCCAACACCCCCACTCTTATCCACTGGGCACAAGGCACTGCTCCTGGCCACGCAAATCCATCTGGAAAAGACCTCCATTCTCATCAAAACCATAGGTCATACACATATATTGGTCTGGCTAGTTAAGAAGGTTAGATATTCAAATAACATAATTTTAAAATATTTAATTTCACTGTTCTTTTAAGGCCATAAAACTGTGTTGCTTTTAAGAATTTATAAAGACACTTTGAAGAGATAAATTTACAGAAAACTGGCCCACGTTTCCCAATAAAACTGGTCCTGTGTTCCTCAGAGCCACAAACAAGGCTTTGATGAAAACGCAGAAATCAGTAGCTTGCCTGGGCCGAAGAACATGAGGCTTCTCCCACTCACGCCCAGTTCCCCAGAGACCGTCTTCTTCCCATGGATATTTCCCGTTGCTTTAATTGCTTCTCAGAAACCGGTGAATGGGAGGAAAGGAGTCTGAAGGCACCAGGGCTGGGAAATGATAGCTATTCTTTTGTATATGTGTGTATCCCTGTAATAATTTCCCCTTTAAGTATAGAAACTGGGAAGATGCTCCCTGAAGGTGCTACCACCTCTTCCAGCCCTGGCTTCTTCCTCATTTCCCTTTGCTTCTGTCCTGCATTTGGGCTCATGCTCTGTTTAAAATCCCTTTCTTGGACAGACACAGTGGCTCACGCCTGTAATCCCAGCACTTTGGGAAGCCAAGGCAGGTGGATCACCTGCGGTCAGGAGTTGGAGACTAGACTGACCAACATGGTGAAACCCTGTCTCTACCAAAAATACAAAAATTATCTGGGCATGGTAGCACATGCCTGTAATCTCAGCTACTCCATAGCCTGAGGCAGGAGACTGTCTTGAACCCAGGAGGCAGAGGTTGCAGTGAGCTGAGATTACACCATTGCACTCCAACCTGGGCAACAGAGCGAAACTCTGTCTAAAAATTAAATAAATAAAATTAAATCCCATTCTCTGCTTGACAAAAGTGTGTGTGTGTGTGTATGTGCGTGTGCTCACATGTGTGTGCACACACCCTGTGCACGTCCTTCAGTATCCAATTAAAATGTTCCTTCTCCATGAGACCTATTTGAATGCCCAAGCCAGAATTCGTGGAACCTGCTTCTGTGTACTGGTGGCGCTTTCTATCATGCCAGTGGCCCACATCTGCTGCCTTGTGGTATTACCAGTTATGGCTACGCCTGGTTTCAGAATATTACTCTAAGGTGATAGATAAGCTCCATGGAGACAGGGCCTGAATCATCCATGCAGACTACCTTCCCACCAAGATGCTCTGTATACTTCAGTGTTCAGTAAAGGCTACCAAATCGTATCTGCTTTCCAAAAATTTACTAAAATATAAATGTTCTAGGGACACTCAGAACTCCCTTTACTAAAGCAATTGGTTGCTCTAGCAGTATTAAGAGACAATGGGGTTTGTTTCACAATAAAGCTTAAATCATTACATTAATTGTTTCCATATGTTGCAGTTGGAAAGTCCAGTTCCTTGTTATTCTTCCTACTGTGATCCTAATAAATTACATTGTCTCTTCTTGGCTGCCGGACTGTGAGCCTAATTAGCATTAATTCTTGAGTGAATTTTAAATATATCCACTATCCTATTTTTCACTAGAATAGATTATTTGTGCTGTCACTAAAGTGGGGTCTCTCATGATTCTAGAAAAACGATTTCTACACACATTGCCTGCCACTTCTCACAGCTCTCCATAAATCTCATAGCAATACCAAAATATTTCTGAGGTTTTCAATCTTTAGTTTTAATTTTTGCTTAGAAACTATTAAATTGCCCCTTTATAAGGTATTGTTTATTTCTTTGTCTGTAGCATATTTTCAAATTAGCTTAACTATCTTTCTTTGCAAATAGTGGCAAAAATCCACTCACTCAAGGGCTTTAGCTATATTGTACCCCGCTGCAGCATTCAGGAGTTAAACTGATGAGAAACTAGTTCATTACACATTTCCCTCAGAATCCCAACCCATCTTTCAATCTGGTTTCCCATTACTTCTTTTCAATTTTGTAAGTTCCAGCCAGAATGGGTAGTTTGGAAATCAGAGAGACTAGCATTTGGAACATCTATACATGGATGATTCACCAAAATGGACCTCTTGCTTGTATGTCCAATTTTCTTCTGAACACACACATTCAGATGGCTAACAGATTTGTCCAGCTTAAGATGCGTGTAACAGAATTCTTGATTTCTCTCTACCCAGTCCTCTTACCCGCAGTACCAAAACCTGCTGCTTCTTGCTGCTGTTCCATCTCCATAAATGGTGCTACCGTCTGCCTAGCTATCCAGGCCAAAAACCAAAGCACAACAACGAAAGATAAAACAAAATAGAAATAAAAAATATGACTCACCCATTATTTATCTCTCTCTTTTTTACTCTTCACTTTCCAGCTGTAAGTAAGTCCTATTGGTCTGTCCCTAACCCAACCACCACTACTGTATTTACTGCTGAAACCCTGGCACAACCATCATCTTCTCACCCAGATTACTGCAAAGCACAACAGTTCTGTCTGTTTTTATTCCTGTTTCCTTTGCTCCAGTTCCACACAGCAGCCAAAGTAATGTTTTTGAAAGAACAAGTCGGATCATATCAGTTCTTATTTATCACCCAACAATAACTTCCTCCTGAAAAAAATAAGATTCAAGTTCCGTAATATCCTACATGACCACACCAGGTCATCTCCTTTTCCCCTCTTCTTGTAGCAGCTTCCATGGCCTGCTTTCAGTCCTGCCTGTAAGTTCCTACCTCACGGCATTTGTAGCCCCGTGAGTCTATAATGACCTCTTCCAGGTTTCTGAAAGGTTATTGCTTTCTGATAATTCAGGTCTCAGTTCATATGACACCTCCTCACTCAGGCCTTCCATATCCCTCTTACTAAAATAGTCAATCTCCCTCTCTACACTATTCATCCAACATGTATTAGTTATCATGTGGCATTCTCATTCTGGCCTGTATCACTATCTACGATAGGTGACTGAATGAATGAATGAATGAATGAGATTGGTTACTTGTCTCTTCTCAGGAGAACACAATATCTTGGAGGACAGCAACGGGGTCAATTTTGACATGCTCTGTATTTCCAGCACCTAGAACAATTTTTGGCATTGTGAGGACAATAAATATTGTATGAATTAATAACTGATTGAATGAATTCAGGAATATTGGCCCTATCACTTTGGGACAATGGACAAATCGCTTAATTCCTCTACATTTGTTTCTTCATCTATAAATTGGTTTTGTTGGCAGGACAGAGGGTAATCATTACATAAACCTCTCAGTAAAATAAGCAATAATTATTATTCATTATGACTGTTGTTGTTTCTCTGTGTATTTCTTTTCTCATCATCCCATCTACTTACTCCTGACTCTTTGTGCATGGCTCCTCTTAAGGTACGCCACAAACCTTCCCTGGCCCTCCCAGCTGGAAGTGCCCTCTTCTGACTCCAACTTCCCAGTGTGTTTGCCTTGAATGTGGTTCTTACCCACCCCTCTCTGCCTGTGTTCAACTATTCAACGTTCCTTTATTGCCTTCAGTGGATCAAACATTTATGCTGGGTACAAGCATTTATGTTTTGATCTATTTCTGAAGCTTGATTAGAAGCTTCTTGAGAGCAGATCTGTGTTGGATTAGCTTTGTAACCTCACATTTGCAGAATTACATCTTTCATTTAATCCTCATTTCATAAATATGCAATGAATTACCATAACTGAAACTTAAGCTACTGGATGCATTAAATCCATCCCATTTTGTCCATCGCCACATTTCACAGGGAAACAAGAGGAATGGGGTTGTGAGATACTTTAAATATTTGCCCATCTCGCTGCCAGAGGCCCACAGGGTTTTGGGTTTACGAGCCCATAGAACTAGGTTGCCTGGCTCCACATTTGATTCAAACTATCAGCTCTGCTCTTTTTGATATATGTTCCTACTAGGAACTTTAATTACCAAGTCATCTTGGATAATAGAAACAAAATTATACGGTGTTCGGTGGTATAAAGACAGGGCTTGGTTGTTGACTTTCCCTTCGTCACAACTAGAATACAGCCAGTCAGCACTTGATTAATTTCCTTTGTTCCGTTAAAATCCACCATAGCGCTGATCTAGTGACCTAGGGTCTCACAAGTGAATCCTAGCCCTGGGCAAGGTTCATCAGCCTCCAATGTATAGATACCTTTACTACTTTACTTTCCATTTCATTCTGAAAAACAAATATGTAGGAAGTTTTTATAATTCAAGCCACCTGCTCATTGCATGTAAACGTCTTCCTGATGTAATGGCATAACCAAACCACTAGACACCAACATAAACTTTCCACTACAATGGCTTAGACCACCATTAGTTCTGCTTTTTTTGCCATCCCAGTAATGGGTTCTCAAGTTTAAATTTACATTCTAAGTAATTACGTTCAAAGTAATTCACAGCAACTGTAGTTTTGCTAATTACTTTACATGGTTTCTGTGTAAAAAATACTTAGCTTTAATGGCATTCTTTGGATTTTTAAGAGTGAGTTACTTTCATTAATTGGTCAGCTATATAGTATATCTGGGTAGAGGACTTTATCAGCTTGGATGTCATTTTATTGATGGAAGAACTAAAGCAGATTGATGCAGACTCGACCCTTGGAACTCTTGGTAAAATGTCTTTTACCATTTATTTCTTTACCACTCTTTCCTCTGCTTATTTTACCACATCTTCTCTCCCCCTAAACATCTGACTGACAGATCGCAGTGTGTTTGTTAGGGGAGAGGGGTAGAGGGGACAAGGTGAGGTGGGGAAAAACAGCTGTGGCACAAAAGAAAATGTACCAGTACCAGGGATTAAGCTAGAGAAGACCCTGTTCTACAGGAAGAGTGCTGGTTGAAGCAGGGGATTATATCTCCACAGGAGAGTCACATTGTTAAGCTTTTTTTTTTAATCTCTTTGTATAAAGCATGCCTATTTTCCAGTGGTATTACCAAACATCACACCTGCAACCTCAGAACGGGACTGGGCTGATCACCTATTACTCCAAGTGGTTGGTCATCCCCAAAATATATCTCCAGTAGTACATCCAGCCATCTGCCCAGTAAACTAAAGTGAGTAAATGTTGCTGAACAAAGATAATCATGAAAGGCTGAATGTATTCATTTCATGTTTCCTGGGCAATAATTTTGCTGGCAGAAGTTCAGTGAACAGCATTTGATTATTCTCTGCATTGTGGGCACGTAGACAGGAAGTAGTGGGTACAGCCCTGGACTCTGAGGTAGCCAAGTTTATGTGAGGACTGTGAAATTAACATGTAGAGTAGGGATGAGTGCCTTCAATGGGCACTGTGAAAGGAGACATCTTTACTTTTACAAATGATGGGATGTTGGAGTGTGCTGTGGAATTCACAAATCTTTGAAGCCCTCCCAGATGAGTTACACAGCATTTTGTCATTTGACCAACTAGGAATATTTATCAAATTTTCAGAGGACATAAAGATAAAAGGGACAGTGAATAGTTTCAGATATTTCATTAGGATTCAGGAAAATAAGAACGGGTTGACAAAATCTAAATTAGTAGAAACTGGATTGAAATTCAGTTCATGGCTCTAAAGCCTGGGACATGTTAGACCCAACAAATCCATTACAAAGGATATGATATTCCCAGCACATTTTTTTGTGGTCAAACAATATCTGAAATTTCATGTCCAATTCTGCATTATATAGACCAGTGCTGTTCAATGGAAAAGCAATAGGAGCCATATATTTAATTTTAAATTTTCTACTTGCCACATTTAAAAGTGATAAAAGGCTAAAATAATTTAACAACATATTTTATTTAGCTCAGTATACAGGAAACATTATAATTTTGATATTAAATGAATATTAAAACACTAATAAGATATATTACATTTTTATACTAAGTCGTCAAATTCCAATGTGCATTTTACGCTAACAGCACATATTAATATGAACGTTATGTTTTCCTCAGAAATACTTTATCTGTATTTAGATTTCATGAAATTTACAGTTGGAAAAATAAGCTCACTTAACCAAGTTGTTCCAAATATGTTTGAGAATTGTCCAAAAGTGGAATTAAATATAAGTTTTTAAATTTAAGTTTGAACTATTTAAAATTAAGTGAAATTTGCAAGTCATCTTCTCAGTTACACTGGCCGCATTTCATGTGTTCGTGTGAAGATATTAGCTACCATATTGCACAGCACAGGTTCAGACTCAGCATCATTCACAGCCTGGTGAGTGGGGTGAGGCAGGGTCTCAATCAGAAAGAGCAGGCAATACGGGGCTTGCTTGGTATCTATCAGAGACACAGGGGAGGAGGAGGCTGGACTGATTGACCTCAACCTTGCTCTGAGTTCATCCAGTTTTTCAGAATCCAGCCCCAGTGATCTTGCCCTTTTGCCTTGCTGCCTCCCCGGAGGTTGTTGACTCAGTGCTGACTTAAGTAAACAAGCCCTGAGCAGTTTTAATCTTTCAGATATTTGCTGTGCCACCTGTTTTCTCAAGTTCTTCTCTAAAAGTAGAGAGGCTTATAGCTCCTTGAGGGCCCATCACATTTTCTGAATGGATAAACTCTCCTTTAGAAAGACAGCTGGCTCAGTGTGCCCCATCAGCTCAGCATAAGCCCTGTTCAATGAGCTGTCAGTGCCTTACGGGTAAAGGGTATAAAAAGTGGTTGTCCTCAATGACTCGCCCATTGTCATCATCATCATCATTGTCATCATCATCAATATCAACAGCAACATTGCCATCATTCTCCTGGCCCCTTTTCAGTTCATCAAATCCTCACTATCTAACTGCAGGCTCCTGTTTGGGGATAGGGGATACTAAATTCTTGTACTACATATCAAGCTATGGAGCTTACGGAAAAGAGAAAAGAAAAGACAATGTGGTAGGCATTTTTATGTAACTTTCCCAGAGGGAGGGTGGATTAGCTCTTCCTACCTCTTTCTAATAGTTGAAAATACTAAAATACTAACCAGCTTGCCCCAGCTCACATGAGTGGGGCTTAGATGTAAATCCAAGTAGGGATTAATTCCCAATTTCTTGCTATTTCTGGTATTCATCCCTAATGACGAATAGAACTCAGGGAATAAAATAATATAGGTCCGCATTGTTACATGATCGTGTTGTACATTGAGTTTCTACAACCAAATGAAGGTACAGTTGTTAGCCTAGAAAGCTGATGGGAAAATTATTTTTACTGCTTTGTTATCAGTTCATGGCCCTAAACATCAAATAAGGATTCTACTTCCACTTTTTCTTCCTATGCATTCTCACAAATATTATCTCACACCTTTTCTCACAATTCTTCATAACCATCCCTATTTTGCAGATGAAAAATTCAGGAAGTCTCTGAGAGGAAAAGTAGGTGTTTCAGGTAAAAACATTTGTGTCTTGTGAAATAATATCTCAGGAGGGCTGCTGCCTAGGTTCAGACCCTCTAGAGCATAAAAGAAAAACGGCGAGAAGCTGATGGTAGAAGATGGCCTTGTTTCTATAATGTGAGTTATGAGTGCTGATTGTCAGTGATGAAGACACATTGCAGGAAGTAGCCAAGCGGGAGAAATAAGCAGGGTGGAGGTGGGCTGCCAAGAGCATGTCAGGAAACTCAGACTGGAACTCCTGCAGTTGTGGACACCAAACCTGTGAATGTGTTGTCACCAACCCTGTGAATGTGTTGTTTTTACATAGTAACTCTCTGGGGAAAGTTGAAAAGATACTAGGAAAAAATGGCTGAAGCATCAGCCAAAATTTAGAGCCCTTTCTTGTGGTTTTCGCTTAGCTAGATGTTGAGAATATGGCCGTACATGCCAGGTGGCATAGAGGAGAAACTTAAGAGGAAAGCTACAGCAGACTTAGTGCAGCAACAATACGCACCATTTAGGATTCTTTTTTTTTTTTTTTTTTTTTTTTTTGATTAAGCTAGTGAACTAGCAAGAGCTCTACATAATAACAATCCAAATAGCTCATTGAATTTCTAGCAACATTTGTTTACTATTTATTATTATTTTTGGCAAACTGAGCATCTAACCTGAGAGTAAAATGCAGATATGAAACACATGGCCATTTGTGCTGCTGGGACGAGGTGGGAGTGGGGAGTTTATAAAGGTGCCTTTAAATGCATGAAATAGATGCTTTTCCTGCAGTGACACTGGAGTCCCAACATAAGGAAGATACCAAGAGTGTCTCAGTGTCTTTTATGATGTCCTAGAAAGTGGTGAGGGCCGGGATAAGGGTGCCAGAGATCAGCAGGGCCTGGGCAATGGGATAAAAAGGCATTGTCTTTTGAAGTTTAGAGCAGAGGTGTGTCTGCTGAGATGTCCAAAAGCAATAACTGAACAGTCACGCTAGGTCCAGATTGCATCCTGCTCTTGCCAGTGGAATTTCGTCAGCATGATGGAGCGGTATCCCATGGTCAAGACTTTTGAGAATGGTTGAAATTCGTATAAGAGCTACTATGATGTCAAAAAGAAAGCAGGAAACAAGAACTCTGGGTCTCTCATGCTGTGATTTCAATTGTGGTCTTACACTGTGGACATGGCCTTTTCTTGTTCTGGATTTTATGGCTTTGAGACAAAAGTAAACCACAGAGTCAGCCGTTACTGACTTCGTGGGCTAAGCAACTTTCATCATATAGCTGTCACTTAGAATCTTCTCTACAATCATAAGCACATAAAATATGACTTGTTCTAGATTATGTCTTAAACAGCAACAGCTGTCTTCATGGTGGGGATTCATCAACATTTAGGTCCGATGGCAATAACAGCTGTATCAGCAGACCTAGTGAAACTTAATCATTGAAAAAATATTATTCTACCTCTACATCTACACATATATATTTTAATCTGGGCAGTTCACTAGGTAAGTATTTGATTATGAAGCAACAATAGTCACAGGAGTGAGCGACAGAAATGTGTTTGGTGGTGTTAGAAATGGCTGAAAAACCCAACAGTAGCCAGTGGAGCTGGGAGGCAAGGCAGGAGTAAGCAAGCAGAAGAAGGGTGGCTTTCCAGGGAAGGCTCATGTGGTCAGCTGTTCAGACACTGATTGTCCAAGTGCACATCAAATGCACAATTACATCTCAGGCAAGGATACACAGAAATTTTCAGGGGTAACCTTGATTAAAGACGGTCACATGAAGGGGACAGAAAGGTGTGTGGTCTTTTGAACCCTGGCGGTGATCCATGATGTATCTAGAACTGCCTCACAGCTCTGAGAGGAGATCCCATTACCATATGTGGTGAACCCTTGAAATGAATTCAATTCCAAGACCAATATCCTGCCTCTGAGGACCCCCTAGCATCATAAAGACAGTTTCACATGTGGATTCTGAGGTGTAATGGATGGGCATTAATGTGTGTGGTGTGTAGTGCTTTTTTTTTTTTTTTCACTGTGCTATGATGGACTGGTGTCCTTTTTTTAAAGAATATGTTGACACATGTCCACTCAAATAAATAAATGGTCCCATTTCTACTGATCTGTTTGAAAGCATCAAGAAATTCATGTTGGAGGGGGGTGGAAAACTCGTTTGTCTTTAGAAATTGCAAAAGGGAATGTTTCAGAAAGAACTGGAGAGGAGAGGCATTTAACAAATTATCAATAAATCAGCATCTAATTTTTTCCTAATATAAGCCCTGGTTATTTATATAGGTCAGGTAGAGATTGTGAGAAAGGAATTATAAGATGGAGAAATACAAAGAGTCTTTGTGTTTTGTTGGAAAGCCAGAAGAGCTTCAAGCAGATGTAAGATGCATGCCTTACACATCTGTGAATGTGGGTGATTATGATGCAGAAAAGTGACTCTTGGTAGCCAAGCAGATGAACTGTATTTTTTTCTACCTCTATATTAATATTATTACAACTGTTATTATAATTACCAGAATGAGATGAACATGCCAGACCAGACCAGTATAGATGCAGAAGGAGTTGTATTTTATTACCAGAATCTAAGGACATGTCCATTCCTATTGGCACTCAAAATCTAAGTTGCTAGTGCTGTGTCAACTAATGTGAAATAAGAACAGGGCATATTATGCCAGGAGCCATTATCAGGAGCAGGCACAAGTAAGATGTCAGCCATACAAGCACAGAAGAAACTAGAGGTAGCATTTGGGGTGGGGAGCATTTTCTACTTGTTTCTGCATCTCTAATTCTTGAGTGATGAGAGAATTTACAAAGAAGAGGATGCCTCTTCTTTGAGGTCCACTCCTCATTACTCTGCTTCCTTTCATGGAGTAATTGTGTTAAAAGCAGAGGTTGAGCCATGTTGTTTTCCTGGAAGATATTAAACTGCTGACAGCTGAGGTTACAGCCTGGATTTAGCCATAGTTAGAGTCACAGATGTCTGTGTTTTCATGCAAGTAGCAAAATCACTAAAACATCTAATTAGTACATAAACATCAAAACTTCACAATTAAATTGCCAAAGAAAACACATTTTCCCTCTTCTTGTGCTCTGCACATGGAAGTCTTGACACTCTGGGCTGGGCAGGAAGGGTCATGATATGTAGAGAAGCCGGATGAACACCAGAGAAAAAGGAAGGTCTAATCTTTGCAATTTTGTCAGCTCACTAAGTCATTTGTCATGTTTCATCACATCATCTTGAATTCTCTATTCCCCACTGGGAACTGACTGATCAGCCCTGAAGCTTTTAGCTGGCAATGTGATAAGAAGATTCTGTGCTCCCACGAGCACAGCAAAGAATGTTATATGCTGTAAGCCCAAGGAGCCATTCCCCTCAGCACTCCTTTATTTAGGATGTCCTGTGGGAATGGCCCAGCTCCTCACAGACTCCAGTTCATTGCAGGAGATTGGCGTATGAAGACTGTGATGGGGTAGGCTGGAAGACATAAGACCATGCACCAGGGGTGTGAAGCACGTGTTCCGGAAGCCCAGAGGAAGCAGAAATTGTTTAGGACTAAGAGAGTTTGGGGGAACACTTTAAGGCCAAGCTAGCTGAAACCTGAGACAGTTCAGATTTCAGCACATGGAATGAATCTGGATAGAAAGGGAATTCTAAGCTTTGGAAATAAGAGCAACTATGATGAGGTGTACTGGGGGAAGGTTGAGTGGTTTTTCTGTCTTGAGCATTCAGGTTGAAGGAGTTAAGGGTGGGAGAAGAGACTGAGACTAGATCACAGTGTGCTTTGAAGACCAGGATGAGTTTGCACCTGATACCACAGGCAGTGGAGAAGCTAACAGAGATTACTGAGCAGAGTCAGACCTGCAGTTTAGGGAGAGTGTAGTTGCTGATGAACTGACAAATATAACCATCCCTCTCCTGAGCCTGAGACTTAAATAAAACTGCCTCTTGAGTAGTGACTGTGTCTGGATTTTATGTGTAAAATCTTACATCCAGCATGTCCCATAGTTCTACCAATGTATATTTATCCTTGTCAAGAAGTAGCACATCGACCTGCTCAGTTGATCAAGCTAAAAAGCTCATTAAAAAAAGTTATCACCCTTAAGTGCTGTCTCCATCTTCCCACATCACACTCGTCATCATATATGATAGATCTGAACTCCCTCTTCATGAATCTGCTCATTTCCTCTTACTCGTTGCCACCACTGTGGCTTAAAGAAGACCCACACCAGCCAATTCCATTCATTTTTTTCCTTCCCAGTCCAGCTTTCATGTGACTGCCAGTTATTGTTTGAAAATAGAGATGAGCCTATGTAACTTTTAGCATCTTTTGGAGATTCTAAAAATCACCACTAGTTCTCTTCTACCAAAGGATAAAACCCTGCTCCTTAGAGTATCGTGAAAGAACCTTCATAATTTGCCCTTCTCTACATTTTCTTTTTTCAATCTTGACACGACCCACCCTTCCTCAAACACACACACACACACACACACTCAAAACCATGACTGGTCTTGTGTTTTCCAGGTATACATGCTCATTCTCACTATCACTCTTTTACACAAAATACATGCTCAGCATGGCATGTCCTTTTCCTACTTGGCAAACTCTTACTCACCCTTAGAAACCCACTGGATTCTTTCTTTTGTTGCCCCTTCAAAGTGATTGACTTACTACTCTGTGCTCCAGTAATTGAAAGTACATAAAGTGACTAGTTTACCATTACTAATCTATTGTATTGTAATGAGCTATTTTACCAATTAGGCTTCTTCCACTAGGCTATGAGCTGCTTGAAGACAGTGATGGTCTCATTGATCTTAGTTCTTCTTCTGTCATCTGATACTCAGGAGATGGTCCTCAATATCTGTAGATTAACTGAAGGACAGATAATGACTACAATCTCACATTTTGGTGAGAGATTGATTATTGATGTGCTGTTTCTTAACTATGCTCTCAGATCTCCTTTAAGTTTGCCTTTTGTTATTCCATAAAATGAGTTAATAGAGATAAAACATCTAACACTGTATCTGTGGTTGGCAAATGTGTCATTCACACCAGCACACACACAGAGATTTTTTAAAGAGATCATTTACAACTCTTTAAAGAAAAATAATTGCCAATGTAGCTTATGAAAGAGATCATGAACTAGGTAATAGATTTGATATATGCTTTCATCCCAGAATTTTAAACCTTAAATTAACTCTCGATCCTTTAGAAAAACATCTTTCTTATGTAATATAGTCAAATTTTACATTGATTGTTTACTTCTTTGCAATTTGAAGTGGATGCTTTTATGAATTCCTCACTTTCTATTTAGTGTTTCTTCCCATCCCCACTCCCAACAAAGGTGGATGGGTTATTTGTTTTGGATTTTGTTTGCAGGCTACATTTAATAAAGAAGAAACACTTGTAAATTGGTCATATGTTTGGTCTGAAATATCTACCCTAAAAATCCTCAGCAAGGGGCCGCATTTGTCTCATTTGTCATCCATGACAGTTGCAGTGCTGATCTGCGCTCACGTTCCTCCAAGAGCTTGTTAGGTCATTTTATCCAGTTCTGTTCTACAGTCAAAATCATTTTAATATTGTCAGATGGAAAAGGTTAGAAGAATCTCTGTTCACCTCAAAAATAAAGATTCCTCCAGAACCCCCCACAAATGCACGTTGGCATTTGGTTTGAATGCTACTGCCCCTAGTTATCTGACCTCACTTCGTCTCTGTTGTGCACTTGCCAGAGACGAACGGTTGACCAGATGCCTCTCACAACATGATGTTGTCAAGTACAGAAAAATGACTCCAGTAAAAATAACAGATTTTGAAAATTTAACAAGTACCAACTGTAGTCATGTTCATCTGGTTCTTTTGACAGCAAGGTTTCTCTTTCTAATTAATAAAAGAGAGAAAAAACAAAATACTCAAAATAGGAAAGATTAGTGAGAGCAAGAATTATATTTTTCAAAGGTCTCCTAGAGGTAGTTCTTCTAGAGTTTTTGTAACTTCCCTGAATTGAATTGTGAAGAAATTGGTGTCACCTCAGTGGCTGATCACCGAAACCCTAAAAATGATGGGATCACAGATTGGTCACGTGTGAATTCTTCTTTTTCATTTTAATGGTCTCAGCTCCAAACTCTGGGAGGGAAATGGTCTATTTGCCCATGTTCTCCTGTCTAAATTGTTAGGGTCCTCACCTTCTCTCTTATTCATGATACTTCAAGAACCTTTCTGTTCATATTATCATGTAGCCATGGTGTTACAATGACAGTGACATTTCCTGTGGTAGAAAGATACCAGTTCCTCTAATTTGGTCTTCCTTCTCTTCTACTTAGAACTTGCTTGCAATAGGCCAGGAACAATGGCTTATGCCTGTCTTCTCAGTGCTTTGGGAGACTGAAGCAGGAGGATCACTTGAGGCCAGAAGTGTAAGACCAGCCTGGACAACACAGCAAGACCACATCTCTAAAAAAAAATTTTTAAATAAAGGCAAAAAAAAAAAAAAATACACACTGCACTCTAAGCTTATATTTTTCTCTATTTAGCACTCTGTTCATAGACGCCTTAACCATGTCACTTGATACAAATTTTGTGACATTAGCTGTTGACAGCTTGCTGCTAAAAAGTGGCTCAAAAAAAGGGTTGAGTTATAAAAGTAGTGAAAGTAGTAAACTAGGAACATTAAGCTTAAGAGGAGTCAGGGTAAGACATCTCTGGTTGATAATTTAATTGATAAAGGTGTTAATTTGGCTAAGGAGCAGCTAATATTGATAGGTTAATATTATTTTAATTTCTAATCCATAGTTATGAATCAATTTGAAGGACATTTAAGATACATTCTTAAGGGATGGGTTTCTGGTATAAATTGTTCTGCTGAAGTGAGAGATAGCAACATGGCATAGCACTGTGGTGGGTGAAAGGGAAGGTAGGAGAGCTGAGCTATAGTCCAGCCATATTGCTGCAAGACAGTAGACGAGGAAAGAGCATGAAGCAAGGACATGGGAGCTTATCCTAGACCAGCCTGAGCAGACATCCCATCTCCTCACACTCCATTGGTTGGAATCAGTCACATGGTTGTGCTTATGTGGCAAGGCATAATCATGTGAGTGACACCAGCCAATGGAGTGTGAGGAGATGGGAAGTCTAGTCCAGCTTTGTTTCCAGGAAGAAGCGGAAGCCAGGTAGAGCGAGGGCTAGGTATCTTGCCAGCACAGACCAGACAAAGACAGATAATCTCTGGGCCTCAGTTTACTCACCTGTAAGATGAAGGAGTGATGCCTAAGGTTCCACTTGTAACTTTCATATCTGTGATGCCAACTTGGTATTAGATCTGATTTAGCTACACATTTGCATTTGATTCTTAAAGGAACTGTCTACCATTTAAAACTTTTTTTTTTTTTTTTTTGAGACGGAGTCTCGCTCTGTCGCCCAGGCTGGTGTGCAGTGGCTGGATCTCAGCTCACTGCAAGCTCCGCCTCCTGGGTTCACGCCATTCTCCTGCCTCAGCCTCTCGAGTAGCTGAGACTACAGGCGCCCGCCACGTCAGCCGGCTAGTTTTTTGTATTTTTTAGTAGAGACGGGGTTTCACCGTGTTAGCCAGGATGGTCTCGATCTCCTGACCTTGTGATCCGCCCGTCTCGGCCTCCCAAAGTACTGGGATTACAGGCTTGAGCCATTTAAAACATTTTTATAAACTAGTGAGATGTGGCAGCATCCATTTTGTTCAAAAGATGTGTTGTGTGGAGTTCTTTCCTGTTCCTGGCAAGTGGGATGAGGTAAGCTCTTCTTGCCCTTCTCCACACCTTCTTGAACCCTTTCCCCTCCTACTTAACCCCAACAGGCTCATAAACAAAACACAACAGAAACAAAAAACCAAGAGAACATCACCACACTATTATTACCCCTCCCATCCAAGGTAATTTTGAACATGGGCCAATTTCCTTTAGGATGAAGGCCATCCATTCTGGCAGATTCCTTTGGAAGTTTGAAGCCAGAGTGCTGACAGTAAAGACCTTAGTGAATGGGCCTGCCTGCAGAGGAGCCAGTGCTGATTAACGACACACACACACACAAGCCACCGAAAGAATGTTGGCTCTTGCTGGGGCACTGATGTCATCCCTAGCAACAGGTGGCAGCCCCTTTCTCTGAGCCCTCCTCGAGGAGGTCATAGTGTTCCCAGTCATGAATGAAGAACAGTAAGGCATCCATGGGGTTAACTGCCACTTTCACTCACTCCTTTGTGGAGCTGGGGCTTTTCCCATAGAAATGTCATTGGCTTGAACTGATTTCTTTTTTTCTACTGCCCAAATGTCAGACTCTCATATAAAAGTGGATCATGCACATCTTTCGCCACCAACGCCTTTTCAATAGTGGCATAATGATGTGTGTGCTTTCCTTGTGCAAATAGAGGTGAGCCTGTCTCAGGGAAGGGTAACAGGACGTGAACCTGCCTTGGGCTCTCCATTAGGAAAGATCATCAGAGCAGCATGAAACCTGCATTGCTTGTTGAGTTCATATTTTACCTTCATTTTTGTCTTCTCTGGTTTGGGAGCAGAGCATGTCTCTATGACTGGAAGGCAAGACAACAAAGTTGCAAGAACTCATTCAGAGTTCTTATCAGAAGTTGCCAAATGAATACAAATGAAATTCAGTAAAGAATTATCAGGATAGTGGTTGGCCAAATATGACCTCAATTAATAGGGCTCAATTCTGTTACACCAGTAAGGTAGCCTTTTTACAAATACACATCTTCAATACCTTCTATGTATTCTGCACATAAAATGGAAGACACAAAGAAGAATAAGACATGGTCTTTACCCACAGGAGATTCAGGATATCAGAGGGGGCATCTAAATCTCTATTCCTCCAGTAATCCAGGTGGTTCCAATTCACGTGGGCCTAAGGCAGTGTCACATCTTAGTAGAAAGAGAGAGCTGTGGGGATGGAGAAATAACACTGGGTGTTGGACTCACACAATATGGGCTTGTATCTAGACTGCATCACCTGCAAGCTGTGTGACCTTGATCAAGTTATTCAACTTTCCTGAACCTCACTTTTCATTATTTGTGAAATGAAAAAATAATACCTTCCTGCAGGACCTTCATGAGAATTAGAATAAACGTATGTCAAACCCCTAGCACTATGGATGACATAATTTAAATTACTTAGCAAATGGGTCTGTTTTTACACTAGGCCTCAGTTACTTCAATCTCTGATGTGTAAAATGTGAGAATTGGATCACGTAACTTCTGAGCACCTTCTAAGCTTTAATATTCTGTAGTGCCACTCCAGCATTGGTGTAAACTTTCAGGATCGGTTGTATCCGAGCAGCATTAATGTTCCCCAACAAGGAAAGGAATCTCTTTCCTAGGGATTGGGTAAAATGTGGAAGTCATTTGTGTCCGTCTCCCAGGTCTCACCTTTAAGATCTCTTGAGCAAATGGGCCTTCCCTGTACACTGTAATCTAAGTTTGATCTTCTTTCATCCTTTTTATTGCATTCACTAGTTTTCCTTTGAAGCACTTGTTTTTTTCCAATCCCACATTTGTGCACTTATTTGTTTAACATGTGTCTTTCCTGCTAGATGTACATTCCATGAAGGCATGCATCAGATCTGTTTTACTCTTCATTATATCCCCTTTACATTTGAGTAAAGTCTGTGGATAGACATAGGGGTTTTCAGTTATTTTAATTTACAAGATTACAGGGGGTCCTGTGAAGCATCCCTGGTTTTCCAAGACACCTTTGAAAGTACCATCAACTTTGACTTATCTAGATCTTTTTTCGTCTTACTTATGCTTTCACCCTGTTCCATGCTCTAGGATAAAGCATCTAAGTTGACTCTTGCAACCAAAAGTAATATGTTCTTTTTAACTGGAGAATTAATTCTTTCACCCTTGAGAGCTTGGACTTGGCTTCAGACAGATCCCGGCTTCACAGCTTTCTAGCTTTGTGATCTCACAAAGTCCCTTAACGTCTGTAGAGTGATGACTGCAAAATACACACTACGTAGCTATAGTGCAAATTGAATGAAATAACTTGCACCCATGCAAGCACATAGGGGAGTCCTCAACACTCAACAACTCTCTTTTATTATTTCATAGGCAAGCCTGTGTTCATTGTGTTTGTGCCTTCATGAATATGCAGATGTTGACAACATCCCTCTTATGCCTCTTGATCCCAGATCTGGTCCGTCCTACACAGAATTTATACTTTAAAGACAATACCAGTTCCTCAGCAGTTTGCCTGTCTTTGTTATGACCCCATCTAAACAAAAGGCCAGTTTTTCCATTCTGGGTTAGGAGAAGAGGGGTTGGCCAGTATATCCAGAGGTGGGGTGGTAATTAGTAGTGATTAAGAACATGTGCTTTCAGGACAGGCAATCCTAGTTTCCAATTTCAGCCCAGTCACTTCTAGCCACAGGCCCTGGGACCAATCATGTACTGTCTGAACTGCTGCTCCTGATCCATAAAATGGGAAAAATTATACCAACCTAGCAGTGTGATTGTGAAGATTATAGGAGAGCATGGACATTAATTGCTAGGCAGCTGTTACTACTGTTATTCAAAATAGGCAGCATGGAGTGCAAAAGGAAAATGAATCAGAAATCCAAGACCCAGTTTTGCCACCAGTTGGCCACATGACTTCGGAGAAGCCATTTAACCCCTTTGTGTCAGTTTTCTAAGCTGTCAAATGGCACAAGAATTACTATTGTATGGGTACTACAGTGGTGTTTCCTGGCTAGAAGGAGATAACATAAAAGTGGTGTTAATATTTTTATTAATGCTCTAATTATTCTTTTTGCTGCTACCTAGAGATGGCTGCTGTTCCTGGTGACTTGGCATTTGCTTTATGAACATACTTTGGAAGCACAGACAGCCTCTTGTTTCTCTTAAGCCAGTATGTTTGTGATAGGGACGTTTCATCGCTTTTTGTTGAAATAACTGTTTTCCATTCTGGAGCATTCCTTAAAAGCAGACTTCACATTCACAAATTTTACATCCTCCCTGCTGATCAGCACAAAACTAGAGCCTGTCACTGTCCAATTATACAAAATCACTGTGCAGCCTTTTCCAGATAGGGATCTGCAACCGCATTACATGTTTCTTTATTAATGAAACGCAGCAAATAGCATCCTTTTAGAGGATACTCAAATTACCTCTGGGAGGAAGCACTTTGTTAATGTGTCGAACTGCCTTGTTTCGGGGGATGAGTTGTGTTGACATATCAGGTATCCTTTTGAGCCAGCTTGTGAGTGCCTGGGAATTGGGGCCAGACTTTTTCATGACACAAGTTTCCTGAATTCCATTGCCTGAAATTTTCTGTAGCAGAGTAGAAGCTAGATTATTTACCTTGTGATAACATCTGCAAAAGAAATGGTTTGAGTTTCAAAAGAGAAAAAGCATTTTATAAATGGGTCACACCTGTGGCAGGGAAGTGAGACAGGTTAGGGTGAACAAATTGTCTGGACATAAAAACACTCCGTGTCTAGCTGGAGCTTACTCACAGGATAAGAGGAAGGCTCAGGAAGCCTCTGAATCCCAGGCTGACAATCAGTCATGCCACTGCTTTCCTCAAAAACCCTTAAGTAGCTTTCCATTGCTAGAAAACTAAATTTTTAAAAAATCCTAAGCCTGACATTCAAAGCCCCTGCATGCCCTCCAGCCTCATCCAACGCTATTATCACTCCTTGGCTCACAATTTTTGCCTTTTGTTTTTTTGAGACAGAGTCTTGCTCTGTCATCCAGACTGGAGTGCAGTAGCGCATTCTCTGCTCACTACAACCTCCGCTTCCCAGGTTCAAGCGATTCTTGTGCCTCAGTCTCCTGAGGAGCTGGGTTTACAGGCATGCCCCACCATGCCCAGTTAATTTTTGTATTTTTAATAGGAACAGGGTCTCCTCATGTTGATCAGGCTGGTCTGGAACTCCTGGCCTCAAGTGAACCACCCAGCTCAGTCTCTCAAAGTGCTGAAATTACAGGTGTGTTGGCTCACACTTTGAAGCCACACTAGCCTTCTTTCCGTTTCACTAGTTTGTCAAGTTTTTTCCTTACTCACCAAGTTGTCACCATCATTCATTCATTAATTCATTCCAGAAGTGATTTAATAATGGAGACATGCTGGTTACTGCCTAGAACATTTGCCCCCGTGCTCAGCTTGACTAAATTGTGTCCGTCTCCAAGACTCACCTTTAAGGTCACTTGATCAAGTGGGCCTTCCCTGTACACTGCAATCTAAGTTTGATCCTCTTTCATCCTTTTTATTGCATTCACTAATTTTCCTTCAAAGCACTTACTGTTTCCAGTCCCATATTTGTGCAATTATTTATTTAATGTGTCTTTCTGCTAGACTAGACTGTGCATTCCATGAAGGCATGTATCAGATCCGTTCTGCTCTTCATTATATCTCCTTTACATTTGAGTGCAGTGCTAAGTAATAGTAGTGGCTTATTAAATAACTTCTGGAATGAATGAATGAATGAATGAATGTGGCTAGGTGCACGGGCTTAACGCCTGTAATCCCAGCACTTCAGGAGGCCAAGGCAGGTGGATCACCTGAAGTCAGGAGTTCGAGACCAGCCTGGACAACATGGTGAAACCCTGTCTCTACTAAAAATGCAAAAAAAAAAAAAAAAAAAAAAATTAGCTGGGCATGGTGGTGGGTGCCTGTAATCACAGCTATTCAGAAGGCTAAGACAGGAGAATCACTTGAACCTGGGAGGCAGAAGTTGAATTGAGCCAAGATCGCGCCACTGCACTACAGCCTGGGCGACAAGAGCAAAACTCCATCTCAAATAAATAAATAAAATTTGTTTAAAAAATGAATGAATATGATTTCTACCATGTTTAACTGCTAACCAAACAGAAAAAAAAAAATATTCAGTAGGTACCTTCTCATCCCCAGACCTACTCATCAAATCACGGTTCCCAGGACTTGGTACTCTCACATCATGATCACATTTGAAAGACCCTTTTAGAGTCAGGCATCCATCCACCATGCTCTGCAGCCCACCCATTGTCAGATGGGCAAGAAAATCTAGCAGAAATATGTTTATAGCAGAAATGGACTTTGCAATGTTTCCAGACATTGAAAATCTTGAAGTAAATACTGCTGAGGACTCTGCCTTTTGTTTTAAATGGTTGTCTTTTACAATGGAAAATCTCTGGAAACCATATTGTTGTTTAGGCCCTGGTGACAAACGAAGTAGCAGAATGAGGGCAGGTCTTCGTGCCAATTAGAATTGCCTATATATATGTTTATGTATATATCAGTCAGCATAGTGGTTCCCACCCCTTTGCCTCTTTGGGACCTGACCAGATACGCAGATTAAGGAGCGTATTCAGAGGAAGGTAACCGTGAAGGAACATGAACTGAAATACTTGAATCTGACAGAGGAACTGGAACATAACAATTATCTTTGGAAGACAAAGAAGAAGTCAGTGTTAGTTAGTTATCACATATTCCAAGAGGTGCTAAGCAGAACAGGAGTAGATTTTCCTTTGTTTTGCTAGAAGGCGGAACTCAGTTAATATTACAGGGATCCGTCTTTCAATCACTGTGAGGAGGAATTTATGATTCCTCCTTTGGATTCTGAAGTAAAGGGTAACTTGTCATAAAGCTGTAAGAATTCAGGTAGAGGTTGGTTGACCATCTGGTAGTGATATTGCAGAAGGGATTCATGTATTGATTCTGAGATCAACTCTAAAATTTTCCAACTCTAACAGTTAGTAATTCTTATTCTGTTTGGGATTATTACTAAAAGCCATGTGTCAGTTTGATTCAGCTTTTAATTTAGGCTACTTTACTATCAACCTTGGGTTCAGAAGGTCAAACTAATTTTTCATATTTATTTTCAAAGGGAATTAAATTGAAATTCAATTATCTCCTCAATTTTATAAAACCAACTCATATTTCGGGGTCTGCAAAGAAATCATAAACTACAAACATTTTTCTAAGTGTCATTTTTATTTATATTTTCACTTAAGTATCCAATTATGTTCAATTCAATAAACACTAGTGAACATCCACTATATGTAGTCATCCAACAAAACTCTATTGCGTATTTACCATGGGCTACATTGTATTAGATAGTGAGAATATAGCTCTTTTAGAGAACTCATGGTAGAGTTCAGACAAGTACATCAGCAATAACAGGTGTTTTCATATGGGACTATATGGGTGCAGAGAAGACTGTATAAGCCATCCTGGGTGACAATAAGGGGTTGGGGAGACTTCCAAGTGGGGGTTAACTGATAGGCACTGAGATGCAGAGAAGGTTGAGATATATTTTCTTGCTTCCAAAAGTTTGCAATTAAGTTGGTATTTTGGTGTTCAGAAGATGCCTCCGTGGTGCTATACTGTGTTAGTATTTGATGGTGCACTGTTTTCTCAGCATGACATGATCTCTATTCATTACTTTTCAAACTAGTCTGTACTCCAGTCCTGTAATTAAAAAAAATTTCCAGGAGTCTGGAATGGAGATGGTCCCAAATCTGAATATTGGTAGGAAACCAGGTCAGTGAAGAATCCTCCTGGACTTCTGGCCTCTTCTGTATTTATCAGTAGAAACACTTGTTGTGGGCCAGGCATGGTGGCTCATGCTTGTAATCCTAGCACTTTGGAAGGCCAAGGCAGGTGGATCACTTGAGGTCAGGAGTTTGAGACCAGCCTGGCCAACATGGTGAAATTATACTTCTAATAAAAATACAAAAATTAGCCAGGTGTGGTGGCATGTGCTTGTAATCCCAGCTACTCAGGAAGCTGAGGCAGGAGAATCACTTCAGCCCTGGAGGTGGAGGTTGCAGTGAGCTGAGATCATGCCACTGCACTTCAGCCTGATTGACAGAGTGAGACTCCATCTTAAAATAATAATAATAATAAAGAAACACTTGTTAAGACAAATACTGGGTGTGATGGAGAAAGAAGGAGTTTGGAGATGTGGAGAATAGAGCACTATGATATTGGTTCCTCTGAGGAGCTCCTGAGCTTTAGGACAAGGAGAGAAAGAAAGAGATTTATGGTTGTGTACTATGATGCACAGGAAAGCATGGATTTTAGTGCTTTTAGAAACATTGAGACCCTGAGTTCAGTAAGTTAATTACTCCCTCTTTTCCCCCTACCCACTCTAGACCTTCTTGTTGGTTCTGAATTATGTTACTTTACCTTACTCCTTATTTTAATATTAATTTAATTAATTTTTTTTAATACAGAGTCTCACTCTGTTGCCCAAGCCGGAGTGCTGTGGCGTGACCAGAGCTCACTGCAGCCTTGAACTCCAGGGCTCAAGTGATTCTCCCACCTCTGCCTCCCAAGTAACTAGGACTATAGGCATGCTCCCCTGTGCCCAGCTAATTTTTGTATTTTATGTGTGTGTGTATGGAGACAGGGTCTCGCTATGTTGCCCAGGCTAGCCTCAAACTCCTGGGCTCAAGCGATCCTCCCATCTTGGCCTCTCAAAGTGCTAGGATTACAGGCATAAGCCACTAGCTCAGCCTCTGTATCTTACTTCTTCAAGGCATAAAATGATCTAGAAAAAAAATGCACATAATGAGGATTTTGGAAGGAGTATGATAAATGAGTTCTGTTCATTAAGACGTCTTCATAATTAGGCCCTCCTCTGAGAATTAGAACTGCTAGGTTTTATTTCTTGTTCCTCCTCTGAAATTGATCTTCCTCTGTCTCAGTTTTCTTATCATTTTAGTAGGATGAGAATGCTTGTTACCCTCATGATTTAAAAAGGTGCCCTGAGGATTCATTTCCTACAGCTTCAGTAGTCGAGAAATCTAATTCTCAAGCAGGAAGCATGAGTATTATTCTCTTTGTGGTCCTTGAGAAACATTTATCGTCTGTTTGCTCTACCGAGAAGCTAAACGAACAGTGAGAAAAACTTATCTTCTTAGTTTTAGAGAGAATCTCATCTGTGCAATTGGAAAAAGAAAACAGTTCCTAAATGTATAGCTCAATCATTTGATAATCTGTTCTTTGTGACTATATAGTGGTGAACTTCACAGTATAGGAGAAGGACCTAAAGTTCATCTCAGCAACACTTAAACTTAAAACTCAATGGGTAGCAATTAGGAGAAATTTAAAGCATACCCAGGAGGCTCCAAAAGTAAATATTTCTCTGGGCAGATGTGTTATAGCTGAATTAACTGGGTGTTTGTGCAACTGCAATGAATCGGAGAGATAACAGTCTTTATTGCCCGTAGATGTAGCCTATGATTTCAAAATACAAGTGGTGTTAAATGTTCCCAGTAGAGGTTCAGGCAGTTTGCTAAGCAAACCATTGCTGCTGCCAGGTTATAATCATACCACCTTAGGTTATTTGTCCAATTCTAAGTAATGAGGTTCCCATCACCCTCCGTTTGAGGTGTGTTTATGTTACAAAAACTTGGGTCAAATTGAACTTAAATTTAACTTGATTGTATTCTCCGCTAAGAACCATTCGGAGAAAAGTGAAACACAAGATTCATTTCTCTTGTATTATTTCTTGTTTAAAGATTTTGCAGGAGAAAAAAATCATCTCCCCTTTTAGCTTGACTGAGTAATTTTGGGTGATCACTCCAGCCTCTCACTTTAACAAGTGAGAAAGCTATAAAGAGGATGCTGCTGCCTGGATGTTCTGGTCTTTTGTTTTCATCCTGAGACTGTTGACAGGAGCAACCTTTTGTGAGATCCCTGCCAACATATAATAATAGGAGAGGGTGGCAATGAACATAGAGGTGGAGGCCACAGAGGTAAGAAAAAAGAAACTATGGATGCTTGTAAAGCAACAAGCAGCAAGTATCTGTTCTGGCTTACAATAATTATTGTTACCTCCGCTGTAATACAATACATTGAACCAAAATGAAGATTATTCCAAATGGAAACTGGTTTAGTTTGGCCCCAGCTGAGGACAGGATAAGGCAGTTATTCATATGCGCTTGTCACCTATAATGCTCCAGGCTTTATGCTAGATGCTTTATATGTATGATCATAATTTATATTACTAAAAAGCACATACAGTTGGTCTTATTCCTCACCTAACAAATAAGGAAATAGAGGCTGCCCAGTATCACACAGAAATCAAAATAGTAAAGTTTGGACTGAAATCCAGTCTGTTTGGTTCTGGTTATCCTAAAATACAGCTAAGGCCCTCATGATTTTCACTCAGAGGTACGAAGTGGCAAGTCTTATATCCAAAGGGCCACACCTGGAAACCTCCTGAAAGAGGTAAAATTACCTGGTGCCCAGCCTGAAACCATTCCACTTCAATACATTTTTGTTGAGTGAATCAAAGAATGAGATGAAATTTAAACTGGACTTTGAAATAAGGAAGATTGAGAAGAAGTGGATCTTAGTCAAAGTGAGATTGTTCAATTACGGGATGGCTGGAGTACTTATTATTGTGTATTCTTTCTTATTCACATCTATATATTTAGGCCTGAAAGAGGAGAGACTTTAATTGCTGTTTCATTTTTGCTGAAAATACTTTCTATTTGAAATAGATTACTTAAAGTTGTCTTATTTGGACTCTCTCATTTGTATCCATTCTCTCAACTGGCAGTTATTAAAGTGCTAAGTACAGGCACAGTGCAAAGGAGAGTTAGAACTGGAAAGAAAGGCTGGGATCTGGTCGTAATGTGCTCTGAATATCAGGTTGAGTTGGGACTTTAGGCTACTAAAGACACAGTTGTTGAAATGTCATGGATGATGGTAAATGGATGATCTATGTGATTAGATTAGTTATTATTATCCCTGTTACAGGTGAGATACTGAGTCGCAGAGTGCTTGTGTGACTTGCATAAGATCATAAAGTATCTAAGGCAGAAACTTAGATGTATAACCTTGTTCTCTGCACTTGAGAACTTTTTCCATTTTCTTCTGGTGCAGTCTCTCTTACCAAAAGCCACAAAGTCCCTTACCAAAAACAGTGACATGATAGAAGAAAAAAGATACAGAGCTGCACCATTTATACAGGAAGTATATACCTGGGTAAAAGGGATGTGTAAGTAAGAGATCCTTGCCCAGAGGAGCAGAGAGTTGCTCTGATAGTCTTATTTGCAAGAGGCTAAAGTGAACTCTGAGATTTGAATCCAGCCCATTGATACAAATAAGATTAGATCTTTTAACCTTCACACTGACCTCTTTTGTCTGATGGCAGCAGTTACGTCCATCTCCCTGGAATTTTCTGCCAGCAGGGTTATCTTTTGTGCTCCTATAACAGAATACCTGAGACTAGGTAATTTATAAAGGAAAGAGATTTATTTCTTGTAGTTTTGGAGGATGGAAAGTCCAAAGTCAAGAGGTCTGCATCTGATAAGGGCCTTCTTTGCTGTCTCATCCCATGGAGGAAAGCAGAAGGGTAAGAGAGTGAGAACTCCCAGCCTCAAGACCTTTTGTAATGTTACTGATGGAGGGTCTTGACTGCTAATCGTCCAGGTTCTTGGTGTTTTGAACAAATAATTGGACAAAATACACAAACAATGCAATGACAGAATGAAGCAACAAAAGCATAGATTTATTGAAATGAAAGTATACTCCACAGAATGGGAGTGGGCTCCAGCAAGCAGCTCAAGAGTGCTGGTTACAGAATTTTCTGGGGTTTAAATGCCTTCTAGAGGTTTCCCATTGGTTACTTGGTTACACCCTATGTAAATGAAGGAGTAGTCCCAACCAGTCTGATTGACTGTGGGAGGTGATCAATCAGAGGCTGAAGTGAATTTACAAACTTCATTTTGTGACTTCAAAGTTAACTACAATTTGTAACTACAAATTTGTAACTACAAATCACCCTGTGCAAATGTCTGGTTGCAAGAACGAACCAATCAGAGGCTGAAGTGAAATTACAGTTACACCCTATGTACATGTTTGATTGGTTATGGGAGGGGACCAATCAGAGGCTGAAGTGAAGTTACAAAGTTACACCTTCTGCACATGAAGACTGGTTGTAAGAGGGGACCAATCAGAGGTACTTTTCATTTTTCATCTGGGAAGCAGTGCAAAGGGAGTAGCCTCTTAGCCTTTTGTTATTTGGGTGTGGAGAGGTGGAGTTTTTCTTTTGATTCAGTTCTGGGAACTCAGTGTGAATCAGTCTTAGGCTCCCTACCTCCAGACCCTATTCTCCTGCCTCAATAATTAGCATTAATCCATTCATAGGGATGGAGCCCTCATGATCTAAACACTTCCCATTAGGCCTCCCATTGCTGTTGCACTGGGGATTGAGTTTCCCACACATGCCTTTTGGGAGAAACTTTCAACTCATAGCAAGAATGCTGATCTTGAGGCATTGCTATGAGACCAAACTTCTAATAATGATCTTTTTTAGATAGTTGGCCCCTTCAGACTCCGAGTTTTTTAAAGAAAACAGAGCGCTCTAAGGTTTTCTTAACTATATTCTAAGCTCTCTATGTTCAATTAATATTAATTCCTTAGTATTTACATCTGGGTAATTATGTGAAATTATAAAAGTTAAATATACTTTTAAATTTTTAAAAATTTGCTCAAATTTATGTTATACATGTGCAATTTTATTACATGCATAGATTGCATAGTGGTCAAATCATGGCTTTTAGGCTCTATCCATCACCCAGGTAACATACATTATATCCATTAACTAATTTTTCATTATCCTACCTTTCTCATCACCCTTCTGAGTCTTCATTGTTTATCATTTCACTCTCTACATCCATGTGTACACATATTTTAGCACCATTTATGAGTGCAAACATGTGATATTTGACATTCTTTGGCTGGTTTGCTTCACTTAAGGTAATGACCTCCATCCAGTTCTATCCATGTTGCTGCAAGAGATATGATTTCATTCTTTTTATGGCTGAATAGTATTCCATTGTGTATATTTACATTTTCTTCATAGATTCATCTGTTGATTCCTTAGTTTGATTGTATAGCTTTGTTATTGTGAGTAGTGCTGCAATAAACATATGAGTGCAAGTATTTTTTGGTTTGTTTATTTATTTATTTATTGGAAGATAACCAGTAGTGGGATTGCTAGATCAAATAGTAGTTATATTTTTAGGTATTTGATAATTCTCCATACTGTTTTCTATAATGGCTATACTAATATACATTCCCTCCAATAGCATTTATGAGTTCCCTTTTCTCCACATCCTCATCAACACTGGTTATTTTTTGTCTTTTTAGTAATAGCCATTCTAACTGAGGTAAGAAAGATAATATCTTATTGTGGTTTAAATTACACTTTTCTGATTATTAATAATGTTGAGAATTTTTTCAAATACCTGTTAGCCATTTGTATATCTTCTTTTCAAAAATGTCTATTCATGTCCTTTACTCAAGTTTTAATGGGCTTACTTTTTGTTATTGTTGAGTTTCTTGTATATTCTGAATATTAGTTCCTTGTTTGATAAATAGTTTGCAAGAAATTTCTCCCATTCAACAAGTTGTCCATTCACTCCATTTATTACCTATTTTGCTGCACAGAAATTTTTTAGTTTGATTAAGTCTCATTTTTCTTTTTTTTGGTCTATGCTTTTGAGATCTTGGTCATAAAATCTTTTCCTCAGTCAATACCCAGAAGAGTTTTCTTTAGGTTTTCTTCTGGTATTTTTATAATTTCAGATCTTCCATTTAAGTCTTTACTCCATCTTGAGTTGATTTTAATACAGAGTGAGAAACAGTGGTCCAGTTTCATTCTGCATATGGCAATCCAATTTTCCCAACACCATTTATTTTGTGAAGAAGCTGTCCTTTCTCAATGTATGTTCTTGTCAACTTTGTCAAAGATCAGTTGGATATAAATGTGTGACTTTATTTCTGGGTTCTCTATTCTGTTCCTTTGATCTATGTGCCTATTTTTATGCCAGTACCATGTGATTTGGGTTACTATAACCTTGTAATATAATTTGAAGTTAAATAATGTGATACTTCCAGCTTTGTTCTTTTTGCTTAGGATTGCTTTAGCTTTTGGGGATCTTTTTTGGTTCCATATGAATTTTAGGGTTTTTTCCCCCAAAAAATTAAATGTACTTAATAACTGTATAAGGGAAGGGCAAGGACCACATTGAGTACTTGTTGCATTGCGAGTGCTTGCAACACATCTCATCTCAATTCATATTCACTCTTCTTCCCATGAGGTAGATATAAATATTTTCGTTGTTTGGGTAAGAAAGCTGAAGCTCACAGAGTTTGAAATCACTTGCCCAAGGTCATTTAGCTGGGCAGCAGGGAGACTTGGTACTGAGCCTAGATCCTTCTGACTCCTATTCACTGTCCTTCATGCTAGTTCCCTGATGTGAAATATCTAGAAACTTTTAGTGGTAGAGTCAAAAATGGTACTAAAAACATTCAATGTGAAAATTCACATAGGACAAAAAGCATGCAAAATATTTAAATGCAAGGACAGGAGGGATTCAGCAATGTTTGGAAGTATTTTTTATATAGGCATTCATTCTTTCAATCAGTAGTCATTTAGTGAGGGCTTACTATGTGCCACAGCACTCCTAGGTGCCATGTATGTGACAATGCATACAAAGGATCGAGATGAAATTCCTTTTTGTACCTTACATTTTAGAAAAGGAGTTAGACAATAGATAAGTGAACAAATACACCTACAGGATGACTTCAGACAGATAGGGATGGATGAAACTAATACAAAGCAGGGGAGACTTTAGGTGATGTAACCAGAGAAGGGAAGGATTCTCTTGGGAGGTGCCATTTGAACTGGGATCTGTTTGAAAAAGAATTAGCCATGCAGACATCTGGGTAAGGGAGGAGGAGAGGAAAAGGGTATTGCCAAGAGAAGGTCAAGGGCAAAGGCTTATGGCAGAAACGAGCTTTATGTGGTCAAGGAACAGGAAGAATTTCAGGGCAGCTGGAACCTGGTAATAAATTTGCAGTGCTTTGGTGAATTGAGTAGAATGTATTTGAGATATGAAGACTTCGCTTTCAGAAGAAAGAGGTTAGCAAGTGGGAGAGCTGGAAGAGCCCGTAACCTAAGAGGAGAAGCCCTCAGAAGGAAGTAGCAGAAATCTAAATGGTGAAGGTGCTGCAGAGCTGTTACAAGAAACATGGCATTTGAATCCCTTTAGGGTCTCCTTCAGCTAATGGGACACCACATGACATTTAATTGGATTGATCCTATAAGAGCTCAACGGCTTAAGACAGAAAACACTGCCAGCACATCAAATTTGTACTTTTCTGAAGCAGTATCAGTGTGGGAAGGAAGAGGAGGGGGGCCCAAACTCACTGGACAATGCAAAGCAAGCTTAGCTTCTTATCTGAAGATGCGTTTCCAGTGAATGAAAGAATGAAACAGAATAGAAATAAAGTGTGAAAATGTGGAAACCATCCCTGTGCACGTTCACGTATTGTGGTTACATGGTGGAGTAATTTTACAGAAATAGTGAAAGATAAAATTTGAAAAGGAGTCCTGTGTCTTTGTGGTTAAGAATAAGGATTCTGGAGTCAGACAACTTGAGTTTCAAATCTCACCTACTCATTGAAAAACTTTAGGCAAGTTACATGGGCTTGCTAAGATTTAATCTCCTCAACTACAAAATGGGGATAAGAATAGTATTTAGCAACTTATAGTAATTTAGAATTGTTATGAAGATTCAGTGAAATTTTGCATGTAAAGGGCTCAGCATACTGCCTGCCACATAGGGAATAGTCAGACAATTTAATTAGTTGTTAACTATGTCAGGGAAAAGCTGTGAGTTTTTAGAAACATGTGATTATATGAGAAAGAAAAAAAAATCATAAAGCAGTTCTGAGTGTTTTTGAGCAGGGGCTTACCTAATTGGAGCTAAGCATTGTATGAATGAATCTAAGTCACTGCTCCTAGCTGGGCCTTACTTTCCTCACCTGCAAAACATCGGATGCAGAGCCAACCTAATAATTGCTGTCACTCATGTGGGTTCAGCTTTGACAATCTACCATTTGGGAAGTTAATCACAGATACCTGGCATTCAGTTGCGAACTGAAACTAGGGTCATCAACCATCTTAGTTTCCTCGATATGGAGAGATTTATTGGGAAGTAGGACTGAAACTTTTCATGCCCAAACCAGAACAGTCTTGGGCAAACCGGGATGGTTGCTCACCCTACAAATGTGTTCTGAGAGGAGGACAAGGGAATGGGGAGGAAGAGCTATTTAAATGGCATCAGGGCTGAGCGCAGTGGCTCACACCTGTAATCCTAGCACTTTGGGAGGCTGAGGTGCGTGGATCACCTGAGGTCAGGAGTTTGAGACCAGCCTGGCCAACATGGCAAAACCCCATCTCTACTAAAAATGCAAAAATTAGCCAGGCTTGGTAGTACATGCCTGTAATCCCAGCTACTTGGGAGGCTAAGGCAGGAGAATCTCTTGAACCCAGGAGGCAGAGGTTGCAGTGAGCCGAGATCATGCCATTGTATTCCAGCCTGAGTGACAGAGCAAGACTCTGTCTCAAAAAAAAAAAAAAAAAGCAGGGACGG
>NW_016814631.1:1165057-1169327 GCF_001698545.2 Rhinopithecus bieti
AAAAAAAAAAAAAAAAAAAAAAAAATGGTACCTGACTGGCATTCTCCAGCATTTCCTGCCTGTTTCATTGTGAGGGTTATTTACTTGCTTCTAATGTGGTCTTGGTCTCTTTATTCTGAGGGTGACAGGAATGGAGTGGGGACTTTTCCCATTGTTGCCCCCAATGCTATTTCATAATGTATGAAGACACTTCCACATTGACAGTTAAGAGAACTGACTGATTGCATGCCCCTAAGGGAAAGGATATTTCTTTTCTTCCATTTCCAATAATATGTAAAGCAAAATTCCAGGGTTTTCCCTAAGGTCTCCTGAGGTAACTTGGGGTTGGGACCAGGGTCCTTCTTCCTTGTATGATTTTCCTTTCCCATCAGAATATGGTAAAAGCTACTCCTTGTCTACCTGGAAAACTTCTACTCATCCCAACCCAAGAGATCCCCTCCTGGGAAGCCTTTTCTTGCACCCCTAGCTGTTAAGCCTTCACGCCTCTGTCCCACATGTTAACTTTTTGCATAATTTCACCCAATCCTCTAACCACATGCCTCTATTTATTCAATTCCCATTCCCCCTTATTCTCAGCATCCGTTCAAAGTCAACCACCCTAGTGCCAAGCCAGTGGTGGGGCTGGCATTGTAGTGCACATGATATTTGAAAAACTAAGCCCAAAATGGCCCATGAGACTGTGGAATGCAGCTTCAGTTTGTTAATGCAGAAAACTTCCAACAACTTCCTTTTTCATGGAAAACATGAAATCCATTAACACAATTTCAAACCTTAGTTGAACTAGCTAGTCCCAGATTTTCTAGTGCCAAGGCATTAATGTGATTCAAAAGAATCAAAATTACAGCAAAATTAAATAATCTTGTTGAGTGGATGCTAAACCAGGCACCAGTTCCATGACATGTAGCATCGACATGTACAAGTACTAATTATCCACTAATTACAACCACAGTAGCATTGAGCTGGTTTTCCCTAAAAATGAACGACTGACACAGAGCTGTGAATGGTTTAAAAATCCACTCTCAGGCTTAATGCACAGCCATTTGTTCAGAAAATACTGAATTTTTCGGAGTGCAAACAAAGAAGATGAAAATGTCTTTTAATCTGGGTGTCATGTTCATTTGACTAGTTGGTTTTTAAATGGGTACCTCTTGCATACCTACCCACTGCAAACCCTTAGTACCAAAGAAAGACTGCTAAATGGCTGAAAATGTAGAAGAAACATTTTGCACCTATTCTCCTGGGACCATTGCTGAACTGCATGGGTGGGATGGAGATCAATCTTGGGATGAAAAGTAAAGGTGAAAGGAAAGAAAGTCCTGGGACCCTGGATGTGAGTGCCAAGCAGACCCACCGCCAGTTGCAGTTCTTAATTTTAAATTTGCCATGGGGTGTGCACATTTCAGGTCTTCTACCACTGTTCTTGTTTCTGAAATAGGAAAATCTGAACAACCTTCTTCCACTTATACCAAGGGAACCAGTAAAGCCAAGCAAATACTTGTATAATTACAGTATACCAACCAGTTCAGGGCACAAATTTAGGAGTCGAACAGATCTAGCTACTTAATGATGTAACACTCAACAAGTGATATGTACTTATATTTATCTTGTGGATAAATATGGAATAAACAAGCTAGATACAGATGCTTATGGCAGTCTTTGGCACTTACTGCCTCTCCCCACACCCCCATACTAGCCCTGATCTCATAGAACCAGTATTTGCAGCTCTCTGATTCTTGCTGACTCTTTCAATGATTCTCTCATTTGATTTGCATTTCTTTTTCTTTTTTGAACAAGAAACTAAAATGCCGCCTAGCTCACTTTTTCTATGACATGGCTGATATATGCCTTTAGCACATTCCTTGCTAGATTCTTTGTAGAGTTTTGGAATGATTAATTCATTAGACTCCAACCAGTGAGTGTGATCCTACAGGGCGCTTTGTCTTATCCTCCATCTTGGTATTTATTGTGGGGTGCTTGGTGGACCTAGAGAAATCAGAGACTGGCTATTTTTTGCAACCTCTCCTTTCTTTTTTAAAAATGTTTTTTGAGAAATGAAACATGGGCTGAGCCCTCTCTGATGGGCTATCAATCCCTACTTATATGTGACAGATTCTTGGATATAAATAACGTAATTTAAACAAAAAGTAAATACAAAAGAGAAATAAAATACGTATTAAAAAGAATCAAGATAAACTCATTAGCACTGGCAATCTGCCATTTCCCTCCATTAACCTCAATTAACCAAACAGACTGCAGACTCTTACATGACACAAAAAACATGGCTTTTTATGAACCTGTAACATTTTATGTTAAAAACCCATAGCAGTAATCATCACAGCACATAATTTGTTCTGAATTTGGAAACTTTTCCCCCAAATTTTTATAAGCCATAATATAAATGCTTAATGAATATTCCCATATGCATAGACCATTACCTGCTTTGGATGGTAGCACTTGTGTGTGTGTGCACACACTTACGGACACATTTCATTATTATATATTTATTTGATTGTATTTACTATATATTATATATTTAATTATGTATTATTATTATTGCAGTTTATTTAGTCAATAGACCAATATTTATGGATGCCCTTCATATGCCAGGCCCTGTGCTAAGCACAAAAGATACAATGATTAGCCTGGGCTGTTAAAAGGTATTCCTTTAATGAACATTAAATGAATAAAAATATGGTTGCCCTGGAGAAGCCACAGTCTATTGACAGAAAAAAACATGTAAACAGAATACAAAATGATATAAAGGAATTGTTTATGAAGTCCTCTGCTAAAGAGCAGAGGGAAAATACAAGGCTTCTTCCCTGACTTATACAGCATTTCTTCCAAGCAGTTATAGAGCAGTTATAAATAATACTAATCTCTCCTTTGTTTCCACTTATGTTTATATGGGAAAAATATTGTATGTTCCCCTTAGTGATGAAGAGATTATTTGCTCCTCCATAAAATGATTGCTATGTTACAGAGGAAGAAACTGAGGTGCACATTTTTAAAGACGCCCAAAGTTGTATTGGTAAATGATTAAGCACAAATTGTATCATTCTTATAAGAGATGGTACTTCCTCCCTGAGAACAGAAAGACAGTGAAATGCCACTGATTCAGACTCTAAGGAGCACACTATAGCAGTTGAAAATGTGTATTTCTAGAATATTTCAGGAAACACACATTTACTGCTCTCAAATAAACACATAAGGTTAATGTTACTATTAGCATAGTGTTGCCAAGCAAAAGACCTACTTGGACGGATTCTAATGAATAGTTACATAGGCTGTTTGCAACTACAACATCAAAATGGTGGTTGTTAAAGTTGAAGTGCTCTGCAAATGGTTTATCTTGAGTACAATAAATATTCCCCTGAGACCTCTTCATCCTGTTAATTTACCTAGGTGGTACAAAGGTAAACTTCAACCAGCTATGGAACTGTTACATATTCTCAGACAAGTGAAATGAAAACTAATGAGGTTTTACAATGTAAATATAAATTTAAGACAAAAGGAAAACTTTGAATTAAGTGAAAATTAACTGGAAAATGTGTGTGTGTTTTTTTTAATAAAAAGCATTATCAGTCTTCTGACAGCATTCAAAGCTTTCCATACGAGTTATATTGTTTCCAGATTTTAAAAATTGAGTTTCAAAACATCACTCCTACGTAAGGGATCTTGTATAAATTATAGAGCAAAGATGATCTTAAAGGATTGCATGCCTACAAAGCACACGTGCATTTTCAAGACTGCACATTCTCTGAGTAGTTTGTACTTTATCCATCCTCCTGATTTTATCTGTCAGATGAAAACAGATGTAGAAACAAATCATTTGCAGTGACATGATTTCTAAGGGAAGTGCAATGGCTGTTTTCACACTTCAAGTGTGTCAGGAATTACAGAACTTTAGAGTGTTCATCTGAACAAAAAGAAACTTCAACTTTTAGTTGCCTGGTTATTAAATTTTCAGACATTTTGGGGGTTGAATAATCCAGATACAATAAGGTTTTCCTTTTAATATAGGCTAGAAATAGCACCCCGGGGCTATTAGGGTTTTAATAAAATAAAATATAATACACTGCTTTTGTAGATACTGTGTCTCTTTTAAATCACATCTAAGTACAAGCCACCGTGCCAAGCACCTCAGCTTTATTGTTTCTAACGAAGCCTATGAGGAACCTAGTACTGTCCCATTTCAGAGAAGATAAGACTGCGATCAGAGAAGTTATGTAAGTTTCCTTGTTCATACAGGTAAAAAAAAAAAAAAAAAAAA
>NW_016814631.1:1172679-1214704 GCF_001698545.2 Rhinopithecus bieti
AGCTAGTTTTTTGTATTTTTTAGTAGAGACGGGGTTTCACTGTGTTAGCCAGGATGGTCTCGATCTCCTGACCTCATGATCCGCCCGTCTCGGCCTCCCAAAGTGCCTGTCCCGTTAATCTTAAATGGAGATTGGACATTTTGACTTTTCACAACTTCTCTGTCAGATTTTTATTAAACATTAAAGGCCCGGTACAAATACAGCTCATTCCTTTATCTTTTCTAATTGTACAATTCAGCATAAATCTTTCCTTCTTAAGGACACTCAAAGTTGTCTAGGGTATGTGTTAGATCTTGCTTTGTACTGTAGTGATTCTCCTACGTGTCTACCTCTCTCACTGGATTGTTAGTTTGATGAAAGAAAATATAGAGACTTATTGTTGTATCTTTTTTGTCTTTTGCCTTGTGTCCAAATGTGTTTTTGTGAGGAAGAGAAAGCATCTGTATAGAGAAGGTGTTCCACCTCTGCTAGGGAGATCTGGGTGGCCGGATGGGGCCAGGCAGTAAAAGAAAGTATGCCTGAATGAAGAAGTGAAATTATATCTCATGGAAGCCAGTATAGTAAGGGAAGACAGGACTTCCTGTCTTCCTTGCTAGGCATGCCTAGCATGCCTCCGATCTAAAGTCAAAACAGGCTGGGCAAGGTGACTCACACGTGGAATCCCAGCACTTTGGGAGACCTTGAGGCCAGGAATTTGAGACTGGTCTGGGCAACATAGTGAGACCACATCTTTACCAAAAAAAAAAAAAAAATTAACTAGCTGGGGATGATGATGCACCAGTAGTCTCAGCTACTTGGGAGGCTGAGTGGGGAGTATTGCCTGAGCCCAGGAGTTTCAGCCTGCAGAGCTATGATCGTGCCACTGCACTCAGCCTGGGTGACACAGCAAGACCCTCTCTTTAAAAATTAATTAATTAATAAGTAAAGTCCAAACAAACATGGTAACCACATAGTTTAGTCCTTTGGCGGAAGGATTCAGACCAGAACATCATAGAATTCAGATGATGGCATAAAGGAGGCTGTTCCTGGTGCCTCTATTTTATTGTCCTTTAAATTATTTTATTTCATAAAGTTGAGTGTTGTTGATGTTAGAAAAACTAGATATTTAGATAAGCCAATGAAAGTAATTACTATAACCCCATCATCCAGAAGATAACAACTAGATATACAGTGATTCTTACCCCTGGCTGAATGTTAGAATCACCTAGGAGAATTTTTTAAAAATCCCTATGCCTAGGCTTCACCCCATGCTAAATAATTCATAACCTCTGGGTGTGGGACTCTGACGTGAGTATTTTTTAAAACTCCCCAGGTGATTCCAGGGCACAGCCAAGTTTGAAAACCAAAAATGATCTAGAGTCAGTCATCTTAAAATTCTTGTGCATACATTATCTAGGTTTGGGGGGAGCCTACAAGTCTGCGTTTCTAAGCAGCTCCCATGATGCTAATGCGTGCTATGCTTCAAGTAGCAAAAGTGTATATTATCCTCTCAATAAAATGTAACCATGCATGGACAAAGGGATTTTTTAAATCAGTAAGTCTTTGAACAGGTTACTTATACTGTGAGCCTCAGGTTCCCTATCTGTCAGATGACAGAGTTTGTATTAAATGTTTTAGAATTTTTGCTGCCCAAATGTTTAGATGGGAAGGAAACAAAGTTAAACCACTGAACACATATGATACTCCAGGCACTGTTCTTAGAGCTGATAATAAGAATAGTATTATTTGGGCATGTAGTATGTGCCAGGAACCATGCTAAGCATTTTAATTATTTAATTTAATAAGCTTCATTATAGATGAGGAAGCTAAGTAACCTGCCCAAGGATATGCAGCTGCCTAGCGGTAGAACTGGGATGGGAAGCCAGGCAGTCTGATGCCAGAGCCTGAGTACTGCTAGCCAGTATACTACAATGCTTCCTAGGCTAGATAATCTCTAGGATCCATCTATATAGTGGAATTTAGATTGCCAGTCACTTATGCTTCTTTATTTTGATTATCCAATATTCAGAATTACGAAAAAAATCTTGGCAGAAAGTGAAAGGGGGAGAAGTGCGCCATATTGCACATCTGAGCATGCACATCAGTGGTATGTAAATAGCACCTAAAGATGGCATCGTTTCATACGACATCCTTCGTATTGGTTTACCATCTGTGGCTTAATTTCTCTGAAGAAATCCAATATGGCATTCAAGGTTTAACTTAATAGCCTAGAGATTTCTTCAGGTGCATAAATGCATCCTCATCTAGGCAGCATTGGAAGGCAGAACCAGAGGGCTCGGTGCAATTGGGAGGGAGAGCCATGGAGACTGGTGATGAGGAGAGGAATTGATGGAAGAACAGATGGGAGTGGGAAGTATCCAGGTATTCTGGTAAAATTAGGCATGTACACAGCATCTCTGGTTCTAACTGTATGAGTGTGTGCACATGCATGCATGCATGCCTGTGTGCAGGAGGATGGCAAGACCACTGGGTACAGAAGAGGATCATACAGAGGAGGAGGACTTTGAAAGTATTGTCTACCATACAACATCATCTTCACTACTCCTTCCCTCATTGGCCCCACCTTACCTTTCACTCTGCTGACAAGTGGACTTGACTCAGATGCTTCTAATCAATCTAATATAGCAGTAGAGTTAGGAAGCAGCACTTGCCTGAACCTTAGAACCCTCCCTCCAGGCTGTGGGCAACTCCATCAGTCAACTAGGCCTGAAGGGAAGTTGCCAGGTCTGTGCCAGCCTCTACAGTTTTCCTCTGCAAGATGGCTTGTTCCCTTTGCTACCTGTAGCGGTTACAGAATCCTGAATCCAAAGGGAAAAGTATTTCTGGCAGAAAAATACTGCCTGGGATTTCCCTGACAGAATTCAGAAATGCCATCCATTGGCTTGCAAAGAAGGAAATGAAATGTGTCTATTACAGAAACCAACAGCCATAAACCATGTTTGACCCACAGCATCTTCATACTTTGGTTTAAAATGTACCCTCACTTTTACAGTTTTAAAGCTTCTATTAGCTTCTCAGAAATATCTATTTATAAAGAGAAGTCCAGCTTGCAGGCTTAAGCTCCATGGGTGATTTCCCCTGTCAACTTTTCTTAAGAAAATTTAATAGCAGCACCACGTGCTCAATTGAGCAACTCCAAGTCTTTACACCTGATGAAACAACCCTTACTTAAGAAGCATGTCTCGTGGGGGCAGTTTCCAGAATCCTTTTTTTAACCCCCTTATAACTGATGTTGTAGCTCTTGTATATGTATTTTTTTCTTTCTGGTATTTTTTCTTCTCAAATAAATATCATCCAGTCTAAGAATACATATTACTTAGTTGTTTATTTTTTAAGGAAATGTGATACAAGTCTTCACTCCAACTTTAATTTTTCCTTTACTCCTGAAAGTTGAATTCACTATGCATGCATTTCATTTCTCTCCAAATTGAGTGCATAGCCTGATGTCCATATGTAAATACTGCAGGGAATATTTTAATGCTCCTTAATGGACTGAAGGGAAAGAGGTGGAAATAGAGGTTCTAGAAATCAGAATCTTATAGAAGACCTCATAAATGTGGGAATAGCCAGTGTGTGTACTTTCCTATTTAAAAGCACATACTTATAGTTAACTGATATTTTTACTTTCCTCCTTTTGAGAAATGTGCATATGGATGTTTAATTTCATGTCATTTTTGTGGATAAATAAAAACTAGAACACAGCATGTATTGTTCCTGTTTGGGTGACCCACCCAGGTCCTGCACTGCTGGGCTCAGGACCATTGAGAAGAACGTGTGCTCAGGGAATAAAGCAGGGAAGGAAGAAGACTAATGATCTTCTTGTAATATTCCTTATATTACCGTACATTCTTCACACTGAAAAGATGCATAGGACATTCCTAGATGAGGAAACTGAGGCCTAGAGAAGGAATCTTATTCCCTGTGATCTTATGACCAGTTACTGACAGAGCTGATTCTAGTACCCAGATCTCCTGGCCCCTAGACAGATGACTTTGCTAATGCCCCACATCTTCTGCTAGGGAGATAAAAGGAAAAAACTGAAGAAGCTCCAGAGTTAGTTTTGTTTTTGGTTTAAGGGGTTTCATTTTTTTAAAGGCCGAGTCCTCTCTCTCTCACCCAGGCTGGAGTGCCGTGACGTACGTAATCATAGCTCAATGTAACCTCAAATTCCTGGGCTCAAGCCATCCTCCCACTTCAGCCTCCTAAGTAACTGGAACTATAGGTGCCTGTCTAATTATTATTATTAAAGAGACAGGGTCTTACCATGTTACCCAGGCTGGTCTCATACTCCTGGCCTCAAGCAGTCCTCCTGCCTTAGCCTGTCAAAGCATGGGGACACCACACCTGGCCAAGAATTCCTGGGTTTGAATTGTGGTATAGTCATTGGTGACCTCAGGCAAGTTTATTTAACTGTTTCTTCCTACAAATGGAATTAAAATAATTCCAATTTCTCTGAAATTTCAGAGTTAAGAGGAAAAATTAAAGTTGTGGTAAAGGCATGTATTAGGTTTGTTTTTTTAAAAAACGACTATGTGATGTATATTCTTAGACTATATGATATCTGACTATTGTGAGATAAAATGAGATTATGTATATGAACTATTTAATGTAGTGCTTGGTACATATTCAGTACTCAATAAATATTGGATACAACTATCTTATTATTTTCCTATTTTTCTCCCTAAATTAGGTAGAAATCAGGATGGGAGAGAACAATGGAATGGCCACAAATCCTTTGTGCATAAGATTAAAGATTAAAAATATTTCATTGGCAGCTGAAAAAAATTTTTTAAAGGCTATCAGGAATTGCTCTGATGACCTCCAAAAACAGGAAAACATTAAAGTTATTCAAAGGATAGAGGAGAGCATTTACACAGCTTTAACACCCATGCATTGGAACCATTATGGCCACTCTGTAAAATAAAATGACATTGAGAGTTCTGGAAGACTACATCCACATCACCTTCATTCAGATAAATTTTGCTTGGTACCTACAGTGTGCCAGTTTCTGTGTTAAACACCAGGAATACAACATAAATAAGATTTATTCACCACCTTTTTCCTTGTGCCCTATTAGGGAAGACTGACTCTTTAGCAAATAATTAGAGCAAAATGTTGTGTGCTGCAAAAGTAGTATTTTATTCAAAAAATTGAGGAGGCATTGATCTAGGTTGTGGGCTTAGTTGTGTTTAAAGACCCAAAGCCTTTGCCTCCTGCAACTGTAGTCTAGATGGAGATTCAGATGATAAATGAATTAATTACATGCAACATGCCAGGTAAGGAAAGGTCCGAGAGGGCTTCACATAGAAAGTAACAACTCAACTGTCTGGAAGGATGTTGAACGGTTTACCAGATAGCTGGGTACAGACAGGAAGAAGTGAGAAGCTTAGGAAATGGGATGTGAAAAACACAGAGGAAAGAATTAATTGTCACTCACAGAGCTGATAATTCTAGTTGTATTTTTAAAACACCAAACTCAGCTTCCCACAGTCTTGCAGAATTATGCTGAAACAGCTAAGACCCGCACTGCTTCAAGTAGCACTTAAAGAAAACGTGAATGTCATGGCAGCAGATTACACAGCTGCGACCCAGGATATGCACAGGCAGAAAAATCAGGGAAAAGGTGTCATCCTTAAAAGTATCACTTCTCTGACCACAGCTACTTAGAACATTTTGAGTTCTCTTTCAAACAGGCAGCCACATTTTCATGCTCAGGCTGTTTCTCAGAGAGAGAGGTCATTAGATTCTTCTGTCTCCATAACAAAAAATCAAAAGCAGCCATTTTTAAGTAATTGCACAGTTCCAGCCATATGTCTCCCCCGCCCCTTATTGAGTATCATTCACTTAGGACTGGCGTACTTCCCCTCCTAAATTGGAGGTTTGCATATGTAATTATATCAAATGATGTGTTTGTTTATATCTCCAAACCACATTCAAAAGCTTGCCTATGATTTATCTTTGAAATTCAATTTCATCATGTCAGTCCCCAATTTACTGTGCCCAGTGGGTCTACAGTTATATGTGTAATGCACACACACCTCTGTTGTATAGATTACAGAATGGGGTTGCCTTCCCCAGTGATGAGTCAGAGTGGTTGAGGAGGGAGGTTGCTCTGTTTTGTCTTGTTCTCTATTCTCTCTATTTTGTCTTGTTCTCTATTGTCTTGTTGTCTTATTCTCTATTTGTTCCAAATGCATTCAGCTACAACAAAGTTATTATAAATGAAGGGGCAGCATTGGTCATTTTAACTAATTCCTCTGGGCCAGGAAGGATGGCTCACTTCATTCTTTTCTGACTGTAAAAAATGGCAGTGCTGCTGAGTTGCCATAGCTCATCCATAAGAAGGTACTTTGAGCAGTAGGAAAGCTTTTATACCTTAGTGGTTTAGCTGACCCTGGGTTGATAACAAGATTTATTTTATCAAGATTTTGGTAATGAGATGTATTTCTTTATTTTCAACTGCAAATAACTACCAGTTGTTGCTGTAACTGTAAAATTGCAATGTTTCCATGTTCCAGATTCCAATGGACAAGCCCAATCAACTCTATTCATTTCAACCCTTCTTCATGCCTGAGGCCTAAACTAACCCATTCATTCATTTAAATATTTTTAAGAGCCTACCTTTTCCAAATATAAAAGACTTATTAAAACCTTAAAGTCAGAGTTTATGATTTTCTAGTGATTTTTCTAACAGCTTTATTAGTATATAATTTGCATGCAGTAAACTTCACCCATTTAAAGGATACAATTTAATTGTTTTCAGAATATTTACAGAATTGTGCAACCATCACCATAGTCTGCAATTTTAGAGCATTTTATCCCTTCAAAAGAAACCTTGTACCCATTAGCAAACAGACACTCCCTATCCTCATACCACCTCATCTGATTTCCTACCAATTTCCACTTTTAACTTACATTTTATTTCTTGCCTTTTATTTCATATCTGTGAAAATAAAGGTGGTAGAAGCCAAGAGAACTGTAACCAGCGGAGGCTTTCCTGTATCTTTTTACTCCAGAAACAGAAACTGCTTATCTTCCTCACAGCTCCAAGTTCCCTGTTGTGTATGTTGTTTCAGACTTTTCAGGAAGCCTGTCTCTCTCTGTGGGCTGATCAATATGTGAGAAACACATCCAGGTGAAGGTTTGAAGGTGAAGGGGACCCTGCAGCTCTCCCAATTACATGTGGGCATTGTGAAAACAAGTAAATGTCCTAAAGAATTGCCCTAAGAATCATCAGGAGAGGAAGCTGACCTCCCTCTTCCCTGTGCACAGCCACACCACAGTGGGCTGTGGGCTGTGGCCCTGTGACCCTGGGCAAGGAGCACCTATGATGATAGTGAGTCCCCAGGCGAACAGAGGGCAAAGGGGTCCTGGTCTTTTGTGGCTGAAAGAGCAGCAGGGTGAAGGCCAACAGCCGTTTGACTCGTTTATAGCCTCAATATAACAAGCATATCTCATTCCTATTGTGGACTCTTAATAGAGGAGCCCCCACACAGGAGAGGGGAGGCTCCATGAAAGCTTCCCCTGACTTGTGAGAAGAGAGTTACTCCCCACTTTGAAAGAGCCTCTGTGACATATGACCTTGTCCAATAGAATGGCCCAGAAATGAAGGTGTCAGATGTGTGTGTTAGACATCCACTGGGGTGACCACACAGACCCTCTGTCAATGTGACTCAGAGTGCTGTGCTGCCCTTTGTTCCTCTCCTCACCTCCCCCGAGCAGGCACTCACAGGCTATCTCCATCACCCCACCCCACACCCACACACACTGAGCCCAATGTTCTGATCGAGATGCTAGAGCAACTCAGTCTATTTCATTCTTGGGCATGTCTGGTCAGAAGAAGTAAGGTCAATAAAAAGTTACAGTGAGATTCAGTGAAAGATAGTAGAATTGGATAGCACCTTTCTCTTAGAGTAAGAGGACTGTCACGGGCCTCATCCCAAGAGATTCTGATAGAGTAAATGAGAGATGGAGCAGGGAGACAAGATCCATGTTTTTGATGTTTCCCTGGTGATTCTGATGGTCAGCTAAGGAAGGAAAGTCACTGATCCTCCTTGACCTTCCTGGTGGCAGTCTTTCCTCCTTAATCTCTGACAGTAGCTCTTCACATCCAAGAGTGCCTAGCATTGCTCATTCACACAGAGGAACTCTGCAAACTTTATGAATACACATGTCACACAAACTTTTCCCACCACAAATACACCCTCCACACACAACAATGCCCTCTTAAACACATTCCAAGTCTGTAGCAAAACTGAAGAATAAAATACAGTGGATCTCTTCCAGAGCAACTTTTCATTAACTAAGCGTTAAAGAGTTCCTATTCTTTGTTCTAGGTGAGGAACTAGGTAGGCATCAGTTTCCGAATCAAAAGACAAGCCCTTCTCATGAAGTAACTCTGTCAATTTGTCTAGCAGGGAAATACAGACATGTGAACAAAGGATTCTAGTATAAGGCAGAGATCAATAATGGAGAGCACCGCTTACATGAGGGCAGAGCAGATGGCCACCTAGCCCTGTTAAACAGGGTCAGCAAAGGCTAACATCTGAGCTAAAAATAAAAAATCTAGCTCAGTGTAGAAATGTACAGCTTGGGTGAATATAATTAATAATAGTTTATTGTACACTTCAAGATTGCTAATAAATTTCAAATGTCCTCACCACAAAAAAATGGTAAGTATTGTAGGTGATGGATGTGTTAATTGACTTGATTTAATTATTTCACATGGTATGCTTGAATCATAAGCTCATTTTCTACCATTTTTTTTTTCAATATATTCCAATATATCTATATTTTCAATAAAAAAGGTAAAGAAAAAAAATCTGTAGGGCACATTCCAGAATGAATTCATGGAAAGTCAGATCATTTGTGCACTGAAAACACAGGTTTTCCTCCTGTGGGGAGTGTGGAGGTGGAGAGGAGGGGCTAGCTTGTAAACAGCCATGTTACTCTGAGTGGGATATTATTTCGAAGGCCATGGGGAGCCATTTAATTTCCTGTGGTCTCTTCTTGGCTTTCTCTAAAATCTGTGTGCTCCCACCCACCACTTCTATATAAGACAGAAGCTTGAGGTCAAGAGCTCTTTCACAGCCCCTGGAAATACCTTTCCGCATTGCACCTACCTCACCAGCACTGGGACAGGCTTTTCATATGATTTTTCTCTGTTCCTCCATTGTACATCAGCATATACCAGGAAAACAGCCCACCCCATATTCTCTTTAGGGACATCGTGGAATCAAGAAATGGAAAATAAATTTGACCTCCTAATTGCCATTTGACAAAAGGAATAATAAAACCTGCAAAAGACAAATTGGTGCAATAAGCTGAGAGGCCTTGAAGGTTTTGTCTTCTCATTTTCTTTTCTTTGTCTTTATACTCAAAGGGGTGATTCACTTATGAGAAACACCATTGGAAGAAAAGATAGATATTTTTCATGTGGAACTTATTTTGTATAAAGATTCAAACATATAAAACAAAATGATAAAATTACAGTATGTGATCTGTGATGTGTAAGTTATTAAATCTGAAATAATTATGTGTATAAGTAGCGATTACAGAAATAACCTTCTTTGTCAAGTATAGCAAAAATTATATGTGCATATAAAAGTTAAGTAAGAAAGTACTGTTTCATAGCCTGAATCTAATCAGCATAAACAACCTATTAATTGTTCAGGAACTCTAAAATCTTTAATGAGGTTTCTACTGTAGAATTTCAGTCATATGCAAATGAATCATTGGAACTCTTCATTATCAGAAAAACAGAAGTTCTTTAGTGAGTTTTTACATCCCCAAAGTAATTACAGTATGCCAACTGTGGTAGATAGGCTGAAACAATTTTTCAGGTTTTCTTTGTAAATTTTACTTTCTTTTAAGAATGATTCTTGAGACCCTTCTGATTGTCATGGGGGATTGGAAAGTTACAGTTCCATACCAGTTTTGCTTTTCCTTTAACTGGACTTGTTTCCCCACACTCAGTAAGCTGTTTGCCCCAGATATTTAAAAGTCAAATATTCTCATTTCTACACAGGTCTGATTACAACAACTTCAAGGAAATTGGATCGAGAACAGCAGGCAGAACATTTTCTGGAGGTAAGCGCATAGAGGGAACTGGAATTCATTAAAACTGACTTTCACTAAACTTCTTTAACCTTCAACATAAACTACACCTTCAATATATTTGAACAGTGGATATCAAAGTGAAGATATTTCTCTTGGGCTGCTATGTTCTGAATTTAGGGATTTCTAGTGTGTTCTTCTCAAGATGCTCCTGTGTGCTGAGCCAGGGTGGTAGAGCAGCCTTTGCCTTTTGCTGAAGACAATGGTGTATCATCATCTCTGCCTTGACTTCAGGCCCTCGTGTCAATAATCAGAAAAGAAAGTTCAAGAGCAGAGCCCGGTGAGCCACTGGGGCCACAGATGTAAACAGAGAAAGAGTGTAAGTGCACCATTTATGAGGAAGCTTTGCTTTCCTCTTTTCTTTTCTTGGGGAAAGAACTGAGAGAAAGCTGCTGGTTGAGTCACTGCCACAGATGACTATTGCTGAAACCATAAAATGGACTCCTTTAATTCATTAAGACAGAAACTGCAGCAAAATAAACTCTAAAAGCATTATTTCTGGAGAGAGAATAAAAAGCTATGAGATGAGAAAATAAATACGAAAGAGCTTTGCAGAACGTTCTTTAAGTATCAAGCGTCTTTATTGGGACGCTTGAAGCCTGGGTAGTTTGTATGACACCGTGATTTAATTGTGACGGTGTGATATGAAACAGATGACAATGCTTAGGAACTCAAGGCTTTGTTAAGGTTTTATAATGTGTCTACGCTTCTAAAATAATCTTTTATTTCCTAAGAATCACTTTCTGGAATCCACCACCCCTCCTAACACACATACAAACACACATACACACACACACACATGCACATGCACACACACACTTCACATCTTATGATAGAATCTCTTCTGGTCTCCTCCTCTAAATTAGCTCACCAGCCTTGATTTATTTAAAGAACACTGGACTAGGAATCAGGCTACCTGGGTCTTGAAACTGCCCTGCTGTGAATAGCTTGAAGCTATTTAATTGCCTTGAACGTTAGTTTCCCCTACTATGAAATTTGGCAAACAATTACAATCCCTTATACCTCAAGAGATCACTCTTAGGATCAAACCTTCTATTTTGTATCAAAGTATTTTTAAAACTCTTAAAGCATTATATATAATAAAGGATTATTATTATTATTATCATCATCATACAACACTATGATAATCCTTTTAAAACATTACTATCATCTCATAAAGATAAAAGACTCCAGGCTGCCAAAAAAAAATAATTATAGTAATTCTTTTTTCAAAATCCTATTAACAGGCTGCACTACCTACCTGGTCCAGAACTTAAGTACATTTGCCAGAAAAATAAGACCTTATATTATATTCATGGGGTTCTTTCCTTTCCAGAAGACAGTCCAGGACACCTGGAGAGGCTGTGTTAATCTTAGATAGTTGAACCCATTACTTCCCAGAAGGAAGCAGGAAGGGTGTCTCATTATCTGAGGAGTCTGGCTGAGATCACTTACTGCTCGGTCCCTTGCAAGGTGGTCTCTGTCATCAGGAGGTTTGTGGTGCAGTGTGACTGTCACAGGATGGATCTATAGTAGAGCAAAGAGGAAGAATATTTTCCTAGCATTTGAATTCACTCCCCAAAAGAACCCTGAATGGATTCACATCCTTTACAGACTTACATAAATACTGAGTAATGTTTTAGTACCTTGGACTAACACAGATTGGGATCTAGAATGTCATTGATCAGTACAAGTTGAGTACCCCTTATCCAAAATGCTTGGGATGGGGTGGGGAGTACGAAGAGAAGTTAATAAATTAGTAAAAACATATGGTGTGATACAACACATAAGACTCAGTATTAAATAGATCATTCAGGTGACTAGAGTTTATAATAATCTACTGCATATTTCAAATAGCTAGAAGAGAAGAATTAGAATGGTTCTAGCATAAAGCAGTAACAAATGTTTAAGATGATAGGTAACCCAAGTACACTGATTTGATCTTCACAAGTACACGAATGTATTAAATTATCACATGTACCCTGAAACTATATACATCTATTATGCATTGTTATAAAAAAATAATTTTTAAAATGCTTGGGATTCAAAATGTTTGGTATTTTAGAATATTTTCAGTATTCTTAGTTGAGCATCCCTAATTCAAAACTCCAAAATTCAAAATGTTCCATTCAACATTTCCTTTGAGCATCATGTTGGCCCTCAAGAACTTTCAGATTTTTGAGCATTTTGGAATTTGGGTTTTCACATTAGGGCTATTCAACTTGTATCTGGTATCATCTGCATAGGGAAGTAGGACAGCATAGCAATGAACAACTTTATAGGGCTGTTGGGAGATTAAAATATAAAATACATGTAAAACATCCAGTCCAGTATCTGGTGCTAAGTTGGTGCTTAGTGAAGTGTGGTTATCATTGTTAATTGTTGTGATTTTAAGTATTATCACATGATGACATAATATTAGAAGCTTTCTAAAGATTTAACAGCACCACTCCACTCCAGGAAAGATAGAAGCTCCACATCACTGAAATGCAGAAGGAGCCCCAGGTAGCAAGCCCTGTACTCGTCCATGTACCGGGGACTGCCCTAAGTCCTGGGGACACAAAGTGAGCAGGAAGGATGGGGAAGCACATGGAAATGAATAAGGCTGTAACTTCAGAAAGAAGCTCTCTGAAGCCACTAAAAGAAGGTTCCGTGATAGTGCCTGAAAGTTGGGGTGGTGGTGGTGACAGGCAACATTCAGTAGACTAGTTAGGAGGGCTTGTTTGACGTGGCATTTGATGACATGATGTTAAGATTCTGTTCAAGAAATAGAATCAAGACCACTGTGATGAACAGTGTAAAGGCAGGGTGAGAGTGGGAGGGCAGGGGTTATAGGAAAGTGGGTTGGAAAGGCAAATAGAGGGGACTGTGGTAAGGATTTTGAATTTTTCCTGAATGCAATGGAAAGGCTTTAAGCAGGTGTGACATGATGTGACTGCCATCATAAATGATGGCTGACTGCCTTGCTGGGCAGAGACAGGCTTGGGGTAGGGGTCGAGGATGACCAGTGGCAGCAGGGAAATGTGGGAAGCTTTTATAGAGATCCAGGTGAGAGATGATGGTGGTTTGAATGAGGGTGAGGGCAGTGGGTCAAGTAGGTCTAACACAAATCCTATCATGATTTCAGCTAGCAACAGCACACTGGCTTTTCTGTAGTCTTTAGAGTGAAGACATTTAAAACCACAGGTCATCAGAAACATACCAACTTGCCCTCCAGCAACCTCGTTGCCCTACCCAGCTCCCAGGCTCGCCACACACACAGTTTCATTTAGTAAATCTGCTAAGGCTTTCAGAAACCAGTTCAATCTCAATCTCTCTCTCCCTCTGTCCTCTCTCTCTCTTTTTCTCTGTCTTACGCACACTGTCTTACTCTCACTCTCTAAAATTGTACAATTTTGGCCATATTTTTTCTTCTATATGACATTGCTGCAGGAGTTTGAACAACATTTCTTTTTTATTTTTCCTAAATAGACCATAGAAGGAATGTTACTTTAACTTAGTCCTGCAAAAATTAAGTGAAATGATATCACTGAGAATGTAGAATAGAGTTGTCTGTTATACACAAAATTTTGAAACTGCTGATATATTTTGTGACTTGTAAGGCCTAGGTGTGGGTAATTAACCTCCTGGAGAGCGTTTAATTGCCCAGATAACCTTATGCACCTCTTAAACTCATATTAACCTTCTGGCTCTATTTCATATCTGTCCTTGCCAATAAAATAAAATTGACTCTTCTTGAAAGGACCCATTTAGAAGCTGACCTGGCAGGTACACTGCTGAATAGATAACCAGGAGGACATTAATGATTTGTTGGTAGTTTGCTATCCCTGTGGTAGAAGGCACTTTACTTGTATACTGCTGACACTCCATCTATACATTGGTTTAAGATATTTAGCTTGATGGTGTATGGGCTGCAAGGGTTTTTCAGTCTGTAGAGCATTTGCCTAAAATCTGTTACTATAAAAGGAGGGTTGTCATTATCAGAATCCAAAGACTTGCTAAAGCAACAAGAGCAGCAAAGAACTGTAGGCAAATTCACAAGTACAGCTTATACTTCTTCAGTGAATTCTAAGTGTTAACTCTTGCCTGGTTTGGAAGTCTGTTATGTGAAAATATTGGCTTGATCTTCTCTTCCTACCATAAAATGCAAAAATAAAGAATTTTTAGCTCATTTGTTCAAAGTCATATACCTTCCTTGATACCCAGTTATGATTATAGTGGAGATAGAAGACTAATTCCAGCATACAGATGCCGAGAGTTGATAATGGACACGTAAATGAAACAGTGAATTAACGTTTTAGTTTGTTGGTTGTGACTTTAGCCCTGATTACTTCATTATCAGAGAAGGCAGCTGTGAAATAGGAAATAAATGCACTAACTCTTTCTTATTATATAATCACTTGTATGGATTGTGGTTTTTTTGTTGTTTTGGGTGGATGTTTTGGGTTTTGTTTCCTTTTTTTTTTTTTTTGCCTATGAGATGTTTAAGCTCCCTGTGGGCATGCAACTTGATTTATCAAGACAGTGAATTAAGGTAGTGTGGGAAAGCTCAAATGTTAAATTCAGGTGTGCCTGTAATTGTATTTTGGTACTGTTCACAGAGCTTAGATGGGCTATTGAACTTCTCTGGGTCCCCTTTCTCTCATCTGTAAAGTGGGGATAACAATTCCTACCATAGGGTTGGTATAAAGAGTAGATTAAATGACAGGTGAATCATGCTCAGGACGCCGTCTGTTAGACAGTACATGTTCCATGAATGGTAGCCATTGTCAGCACAGAATGTCTTACTCATCTCTGTATTCAAGCATCTGTTTGGCACCCAGGAAACAAGGGATGCTCAATAAGTGTGTGAATGAATGCTTACATTAAGATACGTTATTTTACTCCTAAATGAGACCTTGAAGGGGAGAGAATTAACATGCAGGAAAGAGCATGGACGTAGAGACAGAAAGCAGGCATGCTTGGCTTCTTTCATCTGCATGAGCGTTGCCAAGTTAAATTAACTTTGATCCTCCTTTTCTTCATCTGGAAAATGGGGTTAATAAACTTGCCTCACAAACTGCATAGAAGGCCTGGCACACAAAGACGCCAGTTGCCTATTGCTTGTCCTTTCCCTCTTTTCCATCTCCTTCCTCCTCTCCTTGTCCTCCACAAACACACTCCAGTTCCCTTTCTTTTCCTGGACTGGCTCCAGCAGTTTGAAAAGCTTATAGCACTTCGATTATTCTTAAAAGATACATCTACTTAAATAATCCTATAGTCCTGGCTTAATTATGTGTGAATCTTTATCTTGCTTGCTGAAGAGTATTATTTGCCTCCCTTTTGATCTTGAAATGCTTCTCCGTTCAGGGCTGGATGGTTCTGATAAAGGTCTCCCAAAGAGAACACAGAGAGTGTTTTATTTGCAAATCAAAAAAAAAAAAAAAAAAAATTGAAAAGAAGATGACAAGGCCCAGTAACCAGTGTAAAGACAGTGGATGAGAAATCATGTCATATGTATGCATAGAACTTAGAATAGCCCAGAGAATGTGGTTAAATGTAATAGTGAAGTCAGTATAAATAACAGATTACAAAGGAATAGGCTGGATCCACATATTTGATATCTGCCTTTTTTAACAAACTCATTCATTGTCCTCTGTAACATACAACTCATGTGAATATTTTTTCTTCCAGTCTGAAGTTCTCATCCCTTTTTATAGTTTCATTTTCTGAGGGAGAAAATATTGCTGTTTATTAAGTTTTTATAACGTTTTCTCTTGCCTTAGGATGCAAATTGATTTCTTTGGTGAGAGTACACCCTTAGCAGTTCCTTACTTTGGTAAAGCATCTGCTTTTAAAATAATGATAATTTCTGGTGGAGAAGAACTGCAGGCTCATTTCAACCCATTAAACAGTCCATAGTTTCATAATTTAACTTCAAGAAAAGTGGAAGTTTCTCTCCTTAGGCGTCTCTTTCTGCCACCCTCAGAAAACTCTGCAGGAAGTATCCATGGGCCCTCAAAAAATGGTATGTCTGTGCATAAAAATAGCAGCATGGAACAGGCATCAGCGTCAGAAGGAGGGTTGATAACACCTTCTGTGCTCTGGAGCTCCCAGGAGGCACCACACACAATTAATGCTTTGTGACACAGCTTCTGACCTCTTTCCACTCACTCCTTCCATTCTCTCATTTGTTCACATTGTTATTCTTATTGTATCAACCTCGATAAAGTTGATATGCACTCTTTCTGTTTTTATTTCCTTTCATGAAAGCTTTATCGAATGCCTGTTCAAGGCCTGGCATTGGGCCAAGTACCAAGGTTTTCTTCTTGAAATTGGTGTGTTTTTCCCACTGGACATTTTTTCCTTTGACTTTCACAGTAAGGTCTCCTAGAGTACTAAACTGCAGATCAAGCAGGGAGCTACTTTTGTTAGCTGCTGTCTTGGCATCAAGAAACTGTTATTAATTCATATATTCCCAACTGTGCTCTCACATTATATAGATACAGAAACTGAGACCTAGAAAAGAGGACAGCGATCCAAGGTCATACAGCTACTTCATGGCAGTGCCCAGGATAGGTCTTTCTCTCTTTATGGAACAAATATGGCTACCAATATCCATCAGCTTATTGAAATGTGGCAAATTGAATCATCTTTTCTCACTCTCATTTTGTAATAAGGGATTGATCCAAGTGTCAAGTTAACCCAGCCTCAAGGATCAGTCTGTATGCATCTGAAAAGAGCAGGTTTTCTCTCATACTCTGGTTGTCCATCCACCACCCCCTCAGCTAATCCTCAGAGCCTGGTACTCTGGCCTGCCCCATCCACCCAGCTCTGGACAAGACTCACTCTGCTGCTGGGCTGTGCCCTGAGCTCCAGGACCGAGCCCGTCTGCGAGGACGCTATGTCCACATGGTGGGTACCACCTTGTACTCAGCAGAGGAGTAACTGTAAAGCATGTATTATGGGCTGAATTGTGCACCACCCCCCACCACCAAAATCCATGTGTTCAAATCCTAACCTCCAGTACCTCAGAATGTGACTGGATTTGGAAAGAAGAGCCTTTAAAGAGGTCATTAAATTAAAATGAGGTCATTGGAGAGAGCCCTAATCCAATATGACTGACTAATGTCCTTATAAGAGGAGGAAATTTGGACACAGATATGTACAGAGGGAAGGCCATTTGAAGAGACAGGGAGAAGACAGCTGTCTGTACAAGCCAAGGAGAGAGATGTTATAAGAAACCAAGCCCTGTCAATACCTTCTCAGATTCCTAGCCCCCAGAACTGGGAAAAAACAAATTTCTGTCATTTCAGGCACTTTAGTCTGTGTTCCTTGGTTATGCAGCCTTAGCAGACCAGTAAGCAGCCAGATTTCATCGACTGGCCTGCCCCTGCCCCTCCTCACACCACCACCTCACAAGGCTATGCAAATGAATCAGACTTTATTAGGGACTGCAGCAACTACAATAGGGTAGAAAAACCTCCATCTAAATTTGTGGGTTCCCGTGCTTCATGCTCCATATCCCAAGGGAGAATTATCTCCCAAGTTAAAACTCTCCATGGAAGGCCCTCTTGTGGCATAGACGGGTTCCTAACTCCTTCCCTGCCTTCAAGTTTCTAGCTTCCTGAGTGCCTACTTCCTCCATTCTTCTCAGTGAGTGTTGCCAGCATACCTTTCTCAGAAATCCCAGTGCTTTACCCACAAGAATGCTTCTTGCTGAGGAACAAACCCCTCCTCAGCAGGAGATTTTTCTAAATTCATGTCATTCTTTTTTTTTTTTTTTTAGACGGAGTCTTGCTCTGTCGCCCAGGCTGGAGTGCCGTGGCGGGGTGATCTTGGCTCACTGCATGCTCCGCTTCCCGCGTTCACTCCATTCTTCAGCCTCAGCCTCTGGAGTAGCTGGGACTACAGGCGCCTACCACCATGCCCAGCTAATTTTTTGTATTTTTAGTAGAGACGGAGTTTCCCCGTGTTAGCCAGGATGGTCTCCATCTCCTGACCTCGGGATCCACCCGCCTCGGCCTCCCAAAGTGCTGGGATTACAGGCATGAGCCGCCACCACGCCTGGCCTCATGTCATTCTTAAATAATCCCCCCAAAACGTTATAGTAGGCTAGTTAGGGATAGCCATTGACATTCCAAGTCTAGCTAAACAAGGAGTGGTGATGGTGGTGGTGATGATGGTGGTGTGATGGTGGTGTGATGGTGGTGTTGATGGTGGTGGTGATAGTGGTGGTGGTGGTGATGGTGGTGTTGGTAGTGATGATAGTGGTGGTGATGGTGGTGGTGTGATGGTGTGATGTGGTGTTGGTGGTGGTGTTGGTGGTGGTGTGATGATGGTGTGATGGTGATGTGATGGTGTGATGGTGGTGTGATGGTGGTAGTGATCATGGTGGTGTGATAGTGGTTTGATGGTGGTGGTGTGATGATGGTGTGATGGTGGTGGTGTGATGGTGGTGGTGTGATGATGGTGTGATGGTGGTGGTGTGATGGTGGTGGTGTGATGATGGTGTGATGGTGGTGGTGTGATGGTGATCTGATAGTGGTAGTGGTGGTGTGATGGTGGTGGTGTGATGGTGGTGTGATGGTGGTGGTGTGATGGTGTGATGGTGATGGTGTTACAGTGGTGGTGTGATGGTGGTGGTGTGATGATGGTGTGATGGTGGTGGTGTGATGGTGATGTGATGGTGGTGGTGTGATGGTAATGGTGTGATGGTGTGATGGTGGTGGTGTGGTGGTGGTGTGATGGTGGTGGTGTGATGGTGATGTGATGGTGGTAATGTGATGGTGGTGGTGTGGTAGTGGTGGTGTGATGGTGGGGGTGTTGGTGGTGGTGTGATGGTGGTGGTGTCATGGTATGATGGTGGTGTGGTGATGTGATGGTGGTGTGATGGTGGTGTCATGGTGGTGGTGTCATGGTGTGATGGTGGTGGTGTGGTGGTGGTGGTGATGGTGGTAGTGTGGTGGTGGTGGTGATCGTGGTGGTGGTGGTGATCATGGTGGTGTGATGGTGGCTTGATGGTGGTGGTGTGATGATAGTGTGATGGTGGTGGTGTGATGGTGTGATGGTGGTGGTAATGGTGTGATGGTGGTATGATGGTGCTATGATGGTGGTGTGATGGTGGTGGTGTGAGGGTGGTGGTGATGGTGGTGGTGGTGGAGGAGATGGCAGTTGTGAGTATAGTAGTGGCAGTGGTGAGGATGGAGATGAGGGTGGCAGTGACTATTGTGATGGTGGAGATGGTGGTAATGGTGGTGGTGGTGGTAATGGTGGCAGTAGTGGTGGTGGTGGTGGTGGCATGCTTGTGAGATGGGAGCGAGGGTTACTATTCCTAATTTTACAGAACTGTCCAGGTTGGTATGGGCCCTTAAGAATAATCCTTTTTGAGATCTTCCCACCAGTATGAATTGCAGATGTACTACTTAAATTTCCCTATTGTCTAAAGAGTAAATATTGAATCTGACGCAGAAAAACAAACCTGTCAGAGCAAATATTAATTCTCAGAGCTAGTACACTCAAAACAGAGATCCCAAGATGCCCATGGGTCTGGGTAGGTAAGGAATTCAGAGGAGCAGCATGTGTGCGGGCAGTGGGGACTTGGAGGGGGAGGAACAGTGGATTCCACCTGTCCCTTCTTCTAAAGAGGCTCTGCCAGCAGCAGGTGTGAAAGCAGGTAGGCCCAGTATCAGCAGGAAGTCTTAATTTCTTTCCTAAAAAACCAAATCACATTTGCATTCCACATCTCTCTATATTACATGTTGACAACTCCATCATTTTTTTTTTAAAAACACTGTAAGCCAACGAACCCCTGTTTTGCAACGTTTGACAGAAAGGAAGATTTCTTACTTGCCTCATAATTTGTAATCCTCTCAGAATGAAGTAAGTAATTCACATATTTTGTAGGATCTAATTAGTTTCTTATCTTCCCTTCACCTCACATCTTTTTAAATGTACCCATCTTTTAAAATGTCCCCTTAAAAATAAATAAGAAATGAGCCTATGGCTGAGTCTTAAGAGAGTCTGTTGACTTTGGAAATGATTGCATATGAGGACTTGGTTGGGATCTCAGCTGAACAATTGTCCACACAGGCGTTTCTGTCTGAGCCAAGGAACGGAAGGGTGCTGTGGATCTTTGGGGTATCTCAAGTTGTGTGAGCATCTCATCTGGCAGTAGCTCTTTTTAACTTTGCTTTTCTGTGTTCCTGGTTGACCTACTAGTTAATAAGCTGCAGGCAAACACTTACATATATTGGGAGAGTTGTCTGGAGTAAGTTTTTGATTCCATGAATAACCACCTCTAATTTACCTGTTTGTGAAAGGTTGTGTTTGTTTTGTTTCTCGTTAAACTTGAACACTAATTAGTAGAGCAGCAGTAGATGAAACCAGTTCACTTGGATCTAGGGAGGTCCTTCCATCCAGTGGCTCTGCCTGGCGATGGAATTGAGCCAGTTTTGACTGCTCTGCTCACCCGTGCACAGGCAGATAATTGCTCTGGGCAGGTCACAGCTTGTTGAGCTGTGCACACAGGCTGTGGGGAGCTGAGACTCTGCTTTGTTTTCATTTGTGAATAGTTTCCGAATGTGGTGCTATGTTGCTGCTTCCTTTTAGTCTTCTGAGCCAAGCAGCTGTAATATCCACAACCTCTGGCTGAGTTCTGAGGGTTGGTGGAAGGGAGCCTATTACCCTGAAGGGTTGGTATTGCACAACTGGCTTCTACCTTCTTACAGAAGAGGTTAGAAGTTTCCTGCATGTCTCTGAACAATCATGAGAACTCATGACTGTGAATCCCCCATCCTGGGAACCCAAACTGGCTTCTTCCCCATAGTACAATGATGGTAAATTGACTCTCTGCCCTTTACTTCCGTGGCTCCTTTTCCTTCTTTCCTTTGTGTGGCTTTCCTAGTTTATTTTATGCCACACACTCTCTGAGCTACAGAATGATCTGTCCAGTCTAATTTTATCGAGGCCTTCACAAACCACTGAAGCTCATGCCTAATATCCGATGTGTTTGAACCAGTTGAGGACTTCAAATCTGTCTGTGGGAAAATTTAAAATATAATGACAGCAAGTTTAAAATATGGAATTCAACTCAAGTGCTTCTATTAATAATCAGGAAAAACTACTTTGGCATGCTTCCTGCCTACAGCAGACAGCTTTGTTCAAATGAGCTGTTGTTTCAAGACCTTTCAAGCAACTTGCTTTTGTGGCAGATTGGGGGCTACCAACCTCATCTATTTTGTGGCAAGACCGGTTTACTGAAATACCAAGAGAGTTGTCAGCGTGAGGATGCAGAGCATTGTCATGAAAATAATTCAGGACAGCCCTGCACGTCAGAGCCAAGGAAAATAGGTTAGAATCTTGGAACAATACCAGCCTTCAAAATTGGGAAAACCTATAATAAATTCGGTTGTTTAATTTTTGGGAGTATAGCACTGTATGGATGTTACACAATTATTCAATCAAACAGTGAAAAAAATGTCTTATAAAACGCTGTCCTAATTGTGATCGTCCCTTTACATTTACATCAAACTAATATACTATAAATGTAGATAGAGATGGTTAATGCACAAGATTTGGAGACAGACATAATAACTCACTAGCTGTGTGACCTAGAGCCAAACTACTTAATCTAAACTTCCATCCCCTTACCTATAAAATTGGGACAATAATAATACCTTTATAAGATTTGGTGAGGATATTTATGTTGCACATGCATTGCACATGTTAAGTGTTTAATATGTTAGCTATTATGATTAGAAGCTTTAATATTTTCCATGTGATTCCTGAAGCAGTCATCTTGTGACAAAATTCAGAACACTTAAGGCCTTATATCATATTTATAGTTTGGTTCATAGTTGTTGAATATACTTACCATACTTTAATAAGATAGCATCTATGAATGAGACTACAGAAGTTCCTGGCACATGGTATGCACTCAAAAATATATTGATTTTTTCAACCCTTTTCTGAAGAAGATCCCAAGATTTTAGAAATTTATCAGCTTCCACTGGCCACCATCCACTTAAATAAGCTGTAACTATGTAAGTTGGAATAGCTTATTCTCCAAAGACAGGCTAATGAATCAACCGCGGGTCTGGCATGGCTATGATGAAGGTCATTAGATCTCTACTGTTGGATCTACAGTCTTTCTCTCTGACTTTCTAAACCAGCATCCAATAGGTAGACTGAGGCACCCAAGCTCCAATAATAGAGCAGTAGCATTTCCAAGCATCCTGGAGCTCCGTAAATTAGTTAGTCTTAAAACCAGGAAAAATAGCTAATTTCCCCAGGTCAGCCATGTTCAGGCCTATCCAGCCTTATCACTAACCCCTAAGCTTTCTCCCAGAATCATAACCCCTTTAAGGTCTTAAATTGTGTTTATTTGTTAATGCAGTCAATGTGTTTAACATTTAGACATCTAATGGGAATTTTTTTGTGTTTCATTCAGATGTCAAAACCTCAATTGTGTAGAAATACGAAACTGGATGTGACTATTCAGGAGATGTTCTGTGGAGGTAGCCCACAGCATGGTTAATATTCAGCAGCAGATACCATCATTTAAAAATCATTGCCCTGGGTCGTTTCAAACTCCACCTCTCCTTCAGGCTATTCTTAGCTTCATTAGCAAGCTGCAAAATAAGCTCCACTGAGATTTCTCATCCTGTCTCTTCCTGGCCCTACCTTTAGTGAAGGTCACCCATAGGAGGAAGGGCCAGATTACTCCACTTTGTACCACAGCACCTAAAACAATGCCAGGGATATAATATGCACTTGATGTATGTTGGCTGAGTTGAAGTTTAGGGCTCCAGGTAACCCACAACCCAGGTAATCCAGGCTTTGCAGGATATAGTGATATGTACTGTCCGGAGATTCACAGAATGTACAGTAAGCACACAGAGGAGGCACCTAGGTGAGAGGTTTGTGGAGCCCTTGGGGTGCCAGCTAATATACAGAACAGGGAAGGGCTTTCTCCCACTGCATCCCAGTCTGTACTGAAGTGGCTTGCCAACCCCAGCTCCTGTTTGGAGCCTAAAAGCAGTTCCTAAATCACTTTTACCTACCTGAAATCTGCCATCCTCGGGAGATCATAAATACATAATTCAGAAGAAAGATCTTAGATTTTTCATGAGGTACCCATTATAATTCCTGGCATGCCACTCTAGACTTTTAAAGATGCTGATAAGTCTTAAAATTAGATGTGGGGCTAAGCTCCAGGCTGATGTATACCTTGCTGTTATGTAATTGAAATAAAATCTACTTTTAGGTGACTACTTTCAAATAAAATAGAAAAAGGTCAATATTTTTGGAAATGTGTAGGTACTCATTAGTAGCCCTCTTAAGAAGCTTCACAAAGACAAAGCACTTTAAACTAAGCAACTAGTACCACAAAGTAGACTGACCGATCCAGTGTTCTGACTTTCCCCATATTGAGAGAAGCTTAATTTGTTCTTGTTTTGTTTTGAACTGAAGGTTATGAAAGCAAATTTTGATCCCATAGGATACCAAATGACTGAGATTTTCTCTTCATGGTATATGGCATTCTTCTTGTCACTGCAAATAAACTTTGGCAAAGTCTTAACTTTGCATGTCCCATCTTTACCATTCAAGGTCTAAGAACCTTTTCTCATTAGGTGAAAAAGTCAAAAAGGCTGCAGTCAAATTTAAAGCAATATTATAGCCTTGTTGGCAGGGAGACATAACAGCAGTAGACAGACTCTTGAGGTATGCAGGAATTAGAGATGTGTTTGTTTGGTGTCAGCCAGGACAGAATGGAATTTTTTATTTAGCATTTTTTACAACAGAAGGTGTTGTTCTGTCTCTATCAGCAGTAGCCAGGGCATGCTTGCTTCACCTCTGAATGAAGAATTACAAATATCTCTGTGCAAGGCCGTGACAGACCCATGATGTGTGCTTTGATACATGCACAAAACCATTTACCCGTCTTCAAAAACGATGCTTCCAGAAGCAATTTCTTTAAAAGTTCCTGTCATGCCACAAGGACATCAACATGTAAGGAGGAGTGAACTCAGTTTCTCATGGTGTAAAGCATGTACATACCCAAGTGAAAGGGAGAAAAAGCCTATTCCAAAACTCCTCTTTTAGAAATTACATAGTGCCTGTGGTAGGATTTTTAAAAATACAATTATTTCCAATTATGGAAATACGTGAAACTTGTAACTATGTTAATATATGATACATGTTCATTGTAAGAAAATTTAAAAAAACAGAAACAGAAGACAAAGATAAGCAAATAAAAGCATTTAACAATATTCATAATTTTTCCATGAACTGATGATTGTGTTTTAAATTTTGGTAAATAATCTTTCAGAGCTTTCTTTTACATTTATGTATATATGTATACACATGTATTTCATATAATCCTGCATAAAATTTGTGAAAAAAATCTAATACATACTATATATAGTTTCATATCCTTGCTTATTTATTATGGACATTTTTCTATATTAATATATTTACATTCAATATGTTACTTGTTTCCATTGCATAGGATCTCATTAAATAGCAATCTATGGTAGAGTTTCTAATGACCTTGAGTAGGAACCATCTATCACTTTTTCTAGAATATTGCATGAATATAGCCCAGCCCCCCAGGAGCCCCTAGTGATACTTCTGTAGTGTTGGTTTGGTGCCCAGTTTCAAGCCATTTACTAACTTTCCCTTCTGCCTGTGGATCAGCTAAAAGAAAGACCCTGCACATCATCTAATGTAATTTGGCAGATTATTTCAGATACTTGATCAGATTGCACCCAGATATGAACAAAAATCTATCCCTTGACTGGAGCTGTAATACTCCACCTTATAGCATTTACCTACTGTAGGAAAAATTACACAGTGTAAGAAATGTTTATATAAATATCTTTGAAACATTTGGAAAAAAGAGTACTGCATATTAATTCATGTCCTTTGAAAAATTATATCAAGAGCCTAAACATGTAACCTAACTTTAGACATCTGAACAGGTTACCCACAAATATCAACTACTCCCCTTTCTTCCAGTGTAGTTTGATATTCTACCTTACATTTCGTCATTGAAGACAAAATGATATATTGTAAGCACCTTTTCACTAAAGTACAAATAAATCCCACAGAATCATAAAATTTCAGAGCTAAATAGTACCTTAGAAATCATCTGCTTGATGATGGATTATTTAAAGCCCAAACTAAAGATCTGCATAAACATTTGCCAAATGTGGGCATGCAAGCAACATTCGCATTTGGCATAGCTGTCTGCATTCTCTACTGGTGACAAATTGTAGTGTAAAAAGCGGGAAAGGATCCAAACCAAACTGTAGCTGAGGCTTGACATGTCTCTGAGAGGGCACATATGCCTTCCCATGTTTAAAAGCAAAATCCCTTCAGATGATGCAGGTAGAATAAGAAGAAAGAAGAGCAGCCCCTGTCTCCTGCCACACATCCCCCATCAGTTCCAACTTGGAGCTGTTAAGAAAAAGGGACTCTGGAAAGACTCTCATGTGCATGCCAAGAATAAGTCATTTCTGCACTCAGAGAAACCCCACTTTCAGACAACCTTGAAATGTGGTTTTCATGGAGGCAGGGCATGAAAAATAATATGCTTCTATAAAATATCCCTTTTTGAGAGTGAAAATGTAAAGAAACACATAATTCATGAATATGAGTCTGTTGTGAAATCATAGATTACAAAGTCCTTAATGACTGTTTTTGTTTTCTTCCGGGTACTGACCTTGTACTTATTAGACTCTAAATATTAGCTGAATTAAAATGAAAGAAAATACATTCTTGCCTTCTCTTTTCATTGTATTTAGACAGAGGAAAGAGAAAACTAATATCAACTCGACTTTGCAATTCTTACCTGAGAGGAGCTTTAGCTATCTAGGCTTTTGCCCAATATTTCCAAAGGCATAAATATCTAACTATAAATGCCCAACAAATGACAAGGGCAGTTCAGAAACTGTAGAAGAAAACATCATCTATAAGGTTGCCAGTTGGTAACACAAATATATCTGAACTACCTACATTTTAACTTAATTATGTTTTCCAGAGTAGGGTTACTTGCCCCCAGAAGGACAGAATGCATGAGCCTGAAGTTGCTTAATAAATGGTGTTATCTGGAGATGTGTACATTTCCAAAGGCCAGCCCCAGCTTATAAGCTTGAAATCAGCACTCTGACCAATTCATAAAAGACACTGCACACTGCTTACCACCTCATACAGGTGTTCAGGCTTAAATTCTGACATAAGAGATTAAGAAGCCAAGTTGGGGGGAAATACAGCTTCTGGAAGCAGTAAGTAGACCCAGAGATGAACTCAGGGATCTTAGAAATCATAGATGAATCTTTGAGAAGGGAATTGCCCTTGACTACCACAATTGAGGTTGGAGTAAGAGTTGAAAACTCCAAAGAATGATAAGCAAAGGGAAAAGCATTGTTCTCACTGCTTTTCTGTTCACTCCTTGATTGTCATGCATTTCAATGGCATCCAGATGTTCTATTATTTTAGCTACCAACTTGGGAAATTACATTGTAGTTACTTTCAAAGTTGTCAGAACACTAAACTCAACAATGACAGTTTATAACCCATTTTCTCTAAAGTGCTCAATTTTTTTCTTAACCCTGATGGGCTGGCATTTAAATAAAGTAAGCCAGGATCCTGAAACTCAATTAGTTTCTGGATATGCAAAGTTATTCTTTGTGCTCATCTACATGCATATTGGTTCTTACATCTTGGGTGCCCTGTACTTTAATTTTTTCTCTATTTGTATCTAGATTTGTTTTAAAATAGGAAACTCACTTCATGCTTTAACTTTCAATAGTTTTCACTCTTTAATTTAAAACTAAACTATTTAAATTCTTTTGCTTTCAAATTTGCATTTTCAGAAAATTGAAGGCTAGTTAAGAAGACCAATATTATTAAATTTGAAAATGCATATTTTCCCAGTTCAATCAAAAACATAATAGTATGTATATCGTATTTTACAACTGATTTCTTTAAGATTTCCCAGAAAACTCAGTTCATAATTTTATGTTGCAAAGGGATGAAGTTCTTCTTCAGTTTAATGCCTGCAGCATTCTTATGGTAATTTTGAAATTGGGAGACTTGGTCACATTCATAAATGGTAACTGTAGAAAATTGAGTATGTTCAAATCAAACAAAAGCATAAAGAACCTTGAGGATACTTTTGAAAAGAGGAGACTCTCTCTAACAAGTCTAGTTACAGTGTCTGTTCCTAGGGCAGATGAATGAGAGAGTTCATATAAGACTATTGCTGTGGGGTTTTTTTTTCTCTTTTTTTTTTTGTAGACTGCTTGTATTATCTGTCTGTACAGTACTTAGCACCCTGTTGAACTCAATAAATATGCAGTGGTGATAATATTGCTCAGAATTCACTTAGCACTTTCACATCTTTTGAGTGTCACAATGTTCTGCCTACTAGGTGCAGGGAATTTTAATTTAATGTTCATTCTGAGGCTTAAAGCTTGGAAGTGTAATGACCCATGTAAGGTAATCCTCCACTCCAGTAGGACATTTTTGGAGCAAAGCCATTAGGTTGTACAAGAATTCATTAAAAGCAGAAAACTGTACTTCCCACACTAAAACACTGATGAGGCTCAGTACACTGTTGTTTCTAATCTCTACTCTGCAAGCCATCCACATCATATTACCCCAAAGCACAAAAAAGGAAAAAAAATAAAATTTGAAATCTATGATGATTAAACAGTTCTGACCAACCTCAGTCAAACTTTCATCCATGGCAGACATTGGGAAAGAAATCAAAAAGTCCTAGAACAAGTTCTTCATCAGAACAACCCAGTTCGTCCCTCAACCTAATTCAGTTATTACTAGATTGTGGAATATCTACCAGTTTCCACATATTTTATCCTATGAAGCTGCATTTTCCTCTTGGCTTATTAGAAACTAGCTACAGGTAGTTTTAATACCAATAAAATCATTGGTATCCTTAGCACTAACACAGTTTCTAGCATCTAATAAGCACTCTGGAACTATTTAGTTGAATGAATGAATGAATGAATGAATGAATGAATGAATGAATGAATGATCCAGGAAGGGAAATACCAAATGGTTCTCAAAACCCTGGTCTCGGTTATTTTATTGCTTCTTTAAAAGAAAAGACTGTTGGGGTTACCTGACAACATCTTTAACTTTTAAAAAAATCCCAGTAGTTTATGGGGTTCAGGTGGTTTTTGTTATGTGGATTATAGGACAACTAGCCTACTTCAAAAAAAAAAAAAAAACTGAAAGTTATAAATGTAATAAATGTTCTGGGAATATTTAAATTAATGTTAAATTGGCTAGGTGTGGTGGTTCATGCCTGTAATCCCAGCACTTTGGGAGGCCAAGGTGGGCAGATCATGAGGTCACGAGATGATCTGGCTAACACATCCTGGCTAACACAGTGAAACCCCGTCTCTACTAAAAAAATACAAAAAATTAGCCAGGCGTGGTGGCGGGCGCCTGTAGTCCCAGCTACTGCTACTCGGGAGGCTGAGGCAGGTGAATGGGGTGAACCCAGGAGGCAGAGTTTGCAGTGAGCTGAGATCGTGCCACTGCACTCCAGCCTGGGCAACAGAGCGAGACTCCATCTCAAAAAAATAAAAAATAAAAATAAAAATAAAATAAATTAATGTTAAATTGATATAAATTATCACTCATGAGAATACACAAATATTTGGTGTGAGATTTAATTGACAGTCCACAGTTGATAATTAACCATAAACGCACTCATGTATGCACGTGCACACACACACACACACACACGTACTTCCAGCATGTAAAACATGATAATTACACCCAAAGTTACCCTAGAACAGTTGAGAATACCAGAATAACACAGGTGAAGCACTGATGAGCTATAGGACAGCACATGGTAAAATTTTATGCCCAACTTTGAGAAACAACTTGTATGTGCTATAATAAAGTTAATGGCTGCACTTAACAGGGAGGACTTCACAGAAGAAGGGAGACTTGACCTAGGCCTTAGATAAGAAGAAGATCAATGTAAAAGAAGAGAACACTGATGATTCAAGCAGAGACATAAAGAGGGATGCATATGGCACCCTTGGGAGACTGTGACAGGAGTAGCCTACCTGCCAGTGGGAGTAGGAATTGGAAAGCAGTAGAGGAGGGAAATTGAAGTAGGTTCGACTAGATACTTGATTAAATAGAGAGCCATAAAAGGTTTTTGAGCAGAATGGTGGCATGATCAAAGTCATATACAAAGACAGTTTATCTGGGAAAAGATAGCTTTGGAGTTAGAAGGAGTCTGGGATCAGACCAGTCGGTTAAGAGGAGGCAGATGCAGGTGTGAGGGGTTTGCTATCCAACTGCAGGTAGTGGTAGCAGTAAGATAAAAGATACCTAGATAAATAGGCAAAACACGGTGATGAAGGAAGGAGTGAAGGAAGGAACAAGGATAGTTCTTTCTCACGGATGTCAGAAGCTGGTGTTCAGTTGCAGGACTGTATAGACATCATAAGTTTGGTTGGCTTCATTTGTGTTTCTTCCCTTTAAATGAAGTGAGGTGGTCATCCTGCTAGCAACTGCCTGCCTAATTAGCTGTTTCTCATTCGCTATCAGTATATGAGCTGAGGACTGATCTACTCTCGACTTGTGCTTTGAGTTTCCAGTTCAGAAAAAAAAAAAGGCTTCCTTAAGAGTTTTCTGGAAAAAATATACAACAATTATCTTTGTACTTTCACTGTAAATTTGCATATATCTTAGTTTTACTCATTTCCACAAGGTTCTTAACTCTGCCTCTTGAAATAATCACTATAACAACTGCAGTGTTTCTGGCACAGGTGAGTTGGACTTAGGGTCCATATATTTTACTTTTTTTTTTTACTTGCATGTGTACTTGGGGTCGACATGAAGGATTAGGCAATTCACTCCCCAGGGCCACTTTGATGAACACATCATCCCAGCCTAATTGCTAGGATGTAGAAATGGAATCTAGAGAGAGATTCATTTGGGAAAAGGAGGGAAGTTTCCCTTTATGATTGTAGTAGAGATTTAATGTTGTTACAGTGAATAACAACTGATAGAACATTTGCAGAGCTGGAAGAAACCCATGGTTGCAGGCTGATGCTAAGCTATATTGGTGGAAAGAGGCTGGGTGTAGGTTCAGGCAGACCAAGGTTTGAATCAAGATTCTGCTGTACATTTGCTGAATGATATAGAGCAAATTCTTACTCTGTGATAGTCTCAGTATCCTCAGTTGTAAAATGAAGATAATAACCACCTTATTGGGTTGTTTTATGTGTCGTGTAGTGTAGAAAGCATGTGTGAAGAGACTAACAGAATGTCTTGCATACAGTAATATATCAACTGTTAGTTTCCTTCTTCATGTCAAAAAATCCTCCATGTTTCTTTGTCCCCAATACCTAACTAAGTTTTAGCATATTCAATAACTATTTTGCTCAATAGATGCAAATGCAGAAGGGCATTTTGAGGACTAGGAAAAGGAGCAATATCCATCATCAAATAGACATGTTTGCTTTCCAATGGGGGTCCTAATTCAGCGCTTCAGCCAAAGGGCATATATACAATTGTGGGTGTGTACATTGTACTTCCAAAGATGAGCAGTTGTATCTTCTCACAGCTCTGTCAGGAAGCTCATCATGACTCACCCTCCTACAGATCAGGTGGTTAATTATGTTATTAAACTGTCAGAATTATCCAGAATGGCTTTGTCACCCACCTGACAAGAGACCTCAGTTTGATACCGCTGTGTTCAAATGGCTGAAAAATGTGAATGTGTTGTGAGATAATGTATGAACATATATGGAAGATTTTTTTCAAAATGTTTTATGACAGATTTTTTTTTCCTTTAATTCCTGTGCCTTAGTGATTACATTGTTCTTAACTTAAAATTGATTTTAGTTCACTTCTACAGCTATCATTCAGAGCCTAAGATATGCAGGTTCTGTGGTCAGTGTGATGGGGACAAGGATGAGAAAGATTTGGCTCATTGGGACCACAACCCTCACTTCTTAAAAAAGAAGAGAAGCCCTTCATCAGGATAAAATCACCAGCCATGATCTTTATTGTGATATTTTTACTCATAATGAAATGAGTAAACTGGATGGTAGCAAGCTAGATTCAGCTAAATAGTCATGGTGGATTGTAAAAATGGCCACAAATTCTTGCAACTCTTTCTTCCAAGAGCTGGAGGCTATTTCCATGCCCCCTTGGGTCTGGGCTGGCTTGGTGACTTGCTGTGACCAGTAGCTTATAGTAGAAGTGACACTGAACTTTCAGAAGCTCTGCCCCAAGAGACCTGGCTTCTCTTCTTATTGTGTCTATAATCCTGAGACACTGACCGATTTTCGTGATGTGGTCACTCCCTGGTGGCAAGATAGACCCTCCAACTAAACTTTGGTTGGAAAGTCAAGACCATGATGCCACACACACACACCAAAAATATATGTAAAGATGTATTACTTGCATATGAGCTTTCTGGGGAGAATAGGGTGGGCTCCCAAGCTGGTCCACAAATGGCTTCTGAAAGTAGGAAATGGAGATGAGCTTGGGGCTATACGGTGGTTGGGGGTAGGACTAGGTGAGGGTTCCTACGTTCAAGCTGGGGCCCACATGGTTTGAACTTCCTGCTAGCACCAAAGGAGGAAGTATCTGGGATTTCTTAATGTGCCCACATATGGAGCAGACAGGGATGGGATTGTGATGGGGCAGAAGGCTGTCAGCAGTCAGAATGAAAAATGGCATGAACCTTGTTATTACTCTTTTTTACTAGTGTCTTCCTAGTACATAGCATCTGAAATTATCATTTAAAAATATTTATTTTTTATTTGTCTAACCTCTCCATCCTCTACAGTAAACTCAGTAATGACTGAAACCAAGCATACATTGTTCTCTACCAAATCTCTGGCTTCTAGATTAGTGTTTGGTACATATAAAGTGCTCAGTAAATATGTATGAATGAATTTCTACAAGTGAACATTAGTTTTGCTATATCCAGTCCTGATGCTTAGAGTCTCATTACAGAATGAATGCACTGTCAAGTCTAATGATCTTGAGTTTTTAATCCTAATAATCTTAAATTTGAATGAAGGGCTCTGCATCTCCTAACAGTTGATAGCTCTAAAGAAATAGGTAAGAAATGTTAGCCTTTGGTTCTTCTCTATGTTTTGAGCTATATCCTTATATCAAGTCCAGTCACCAGAACACCACGTACCTGGATTAGGTTTCTCCAGCTTTCCATGGAAATATTTTTACAGTATTAGGTTCCTGATATTTATTGAAGCTGTACTACACAGCCATATACACCTATCTCTGAATATTTTATAGAAGTGCTGCTCAGCACATGGCCGTCTATTTTAGTCACTGTTTCCTAGGACAGACCCATGCAGCAGGCATCTCAGAGTTTACAGCTAGGCCAGTTAGCATTTCCTCCTCTATTAGATGAGGAGTTCAGCCAACTTATAGAAGGAAACTGTTGTGTTAAACTGTAGTAGCTTCCCTTACCCTAGATTTTCTAAAATTATTATCTACCATTTCTTGTCTTTTTATCTTTCTTTTGATTTTATATGTATAGTCGTCCTTCAATATCTGTGGAGGATTGGTTCCAGGAACCCCCTCAGATACCAAAAATCAATGTATGCTCAAGTCCCTTACATAAAATGATGTGTTTGCATACAAGCTATGAACATCCACCTGTATTCTTTAAGTCATCTATAGATTACTGATAATACCTAATACAGTTTAAATACCATGTAAATAGTTGTTAATACTGTATTGCTTAGGAAACAAGGATAAGAAAAAACAGTCTGTACATACATGTTCCGTACAGATGCTTTTTTTTTCCAAATACTTTTTATCCAAGATTGATTGAATCCTGGACATAGAACCCATGGATACAGGAGAACCAACTGTGTGTGTGTGTGTGTGTGTTTGTGTGTGTGTGTATGTGTATAAAATTTTCTGTAAGTCTCCACAAACTTTCTTTGTAAGTAGATATGGTATTAGTAATTAATAAATGGATGCTTACACACTGGAAAAGATTCAAGTAAGACTACATTCCATTGCCCTTCCCCTGTTTAAGGGAAACCTGGTGCTTGGGGAAAAGCAAGGAGTAATGCTGTCTGGTTGCTCCAGCAGAAGTGGCGTGTTCTTTACCTTTATGTCTCCTATAGCACATTTAAAAGGATCAAGAAGTGTTTGTCACGTTAAACTTCCTGGATTTATTTCTATACCACAGGGGCAGGAGCTTGATTAATGTCATTTATGACCAGAACTCATAGGATATAGGGATCTAGAATTTGAAATACATCTACCTTCCAGAAATATCCTGGAGGATATTTTTTAAGTAGAGTAAGAAGTTGATTTTCATCTATATCTTCTCCTTAACATAGTGCCTAACCCTGAGGTTTTAAGCACTGCTGAAGAGTAATTACCAATTGATCTTCACGACCACTTTAATATCTTTGAATCTCTGGGATTGATTATCTTCTTTTACCTAAAGCTTAATATGCTAAACATGAAACAATAAGTCGTTGCTAATACCATTGTTTTAGTCTATAATTTAAAATGCTTCAAAAATATAATTAGGTTAACCTTTTCTCAGGGAATAGATGGATACACATAAAGAGAGCTACATAGTTCGTTTCTATAAAATGAATCTATTTTCCTGCCATTTTTGCCATACAGTTGGAGATGTGCTTTCGTTGAAAAACATGTCTTAACATAGTGAACTGTGAAGCATTTGGTGAAGGACTTTTAATTTGACAGAATTCCACATTGGACGAAAGAGTGGTGAAAAGTGTTTTCTAACACTTTTAGAACTGTGCCATGTACCCTCAACTGTTTTCATTTATCTTTTTCCTCATCCTTATTTCCAGATTTCATGCTGTAGCTTCTGTAATTTAACTCTTCTTCATCCTTTCTAATAGCAATTTGAAGTGTAAGCCATCTAAATTTGCCTAATTGTTTTCATTTTTAAATGACGTTATTAAACTATACCAGTGCTTCAAATTCAAAATATGCTAAATAAGATCCCTTAATGTAAATGATATTTGAACTCAGTGTTTTTATCCATTTAGGATTTTTGTGTGATAGTCCAGGATTCCAAATGTTATAGCATGCGTTTCTTTTGTTTTTCAAGTTTTATTTTAAGTTCGGGGGTACACGTGCAGGATGTTACACAGGTAAACATGTACCATGGTGTTTTATCGCACAGATCATCCCATCACCCAGGTATTAAGCCCAACAGCCATCAGATATTCTTCCTGATGTTCTCCCTCCCCCAACTCCTACAACTGGTGCCCAGTGTGTGTTGTCCCCCAGTACCATGTGTCCAATAGCATATTTGTTTAGTAATAATGCACGCTGCTTGTGTTGCAATATGGCAAATCAGGATAATGCAAGAAATAGGTTATTATAAAATTAAGTGAAAGATTAAAGGACCTTATTAGCTATTAGTAATAGAAAAAATGAAGTAAAAAACTGTGTCCTTTGGGGATATTGAAAATATTCTAAAATTTGATTATGATGGTGAGTGCCCAACTGTGTAAATATACTAAAAACAATTTAATTGTACACATTAAACAGGTGAGCTTTATGGTATATAAATTGTAGCTCACTGAAGCTAATTTTTTAAAACAGCTCTGTACTGGTGAGGGAATGAAATAATGGAGTAATTTACATACACTTACATAAACAGCAATGATCCTAATAAATCCTCAGTTGAAACAAATAGCAATTGCAATATTAAAGGTGCAAACCTCAACTGCCTAAGGAATTTTTCTGAAAGTCAAATATTGTCTGTGGCTATGGGTGCATCTTATGAGACACAAATGTTGTATCCTTGATGCTCATGCCAATTGTATTAAGTCCATTTTAATGCTGCTGACAAAGACATACCTGAGACTGGGCAGTTTACAAAAGAAAGAGGTTTATTGGACTCACAGTTCCATGTGGCATGGGAGACCTCACAATCATAGCAGAAGGTGAAAGGCATAGCTTATGTGGCAGCAGACAAGAGAAGTGAGCTTGTGCAGGGAAACACCTGTTTTTAAAACCATCAGATCCTGTGAAACTTATTCACTATCACAAGAACAGCACAGGAAAAACCCACCTCCGTGATTTAAGCACCTCCCACTGGGTCCCTCCCACAACACGTGGGAATTCAATATGAGATTTGGGTGGGGATACAGCCAAACCATATCATTCTATCCCTGGCCCCTCCCAAATCTCACATTTCAAAACCAATCATGCCTTCTCAACAGTCCCCCAAAGTCTTAACTCATTTCAGCATTAACTCAAAAGTCCAAAGTCGAAGGTCTCATCTGAAACAGAGCAAGTCTCTTCCACCTATGAGCCTGTAAAATCAAAAACAAGTTAGTTACTTTCTAGATATAATGGTGGTATAGGCATTTGGGTAAATATAGCCATTCCAAGTGGTAGAAATTGGCCAAAACAAAGGAGCTACAGGCCCCATGCAAGTCCAAAATCCAGCGGGGCAGTCAAATCTTAAAGCTCCAAAATGATCTCCTTTGATTCCATGTCTCACATCCAGGTCACACTGATACAAGGGATGAGCTCCCATGGCCCTGGACAGCTCTGCCTCTGTGGCTTTGTACAGCCTCCCTCCAAGCTGCTTTTATTGGCTGGCATTGAGTGTCTGCAGCTTTTCCAGGCATACAGTGCAAGCTGTCAGTGGATCTACCATTCTGGGGCCCGGAGAACAGTGGCCCTCTTCTCACAGCTCCACTAGGTGGTACCCCAGTAGGGACTCTGTGTGGGGACTCTGACCCCAACATTTCTCTTTCACACTGCCCTAGCAGAGGCTCTCCATGAGAGCCCCACCCCTGCAGCAAACTTCTGCCTGGACACCCAGCCATTTCTATATATCTTCTAAAATCTAAGTGGATGTTCCTAAACCTCAATTATTCACTTCTGTGTACTCGCAGGCTCAATACCACATGGAAGCTGCTAAGGCTTGGGGCTTGCACCCTCTGAAGCCATGGTCTGAGCTTTCAGCCCCTTTCAGCCATGGCTGAGGTGGCTGAGATGCAAGATACCTAGTCCCTAGGCTGCACACAGCATGGGGACCCTGGGCCTGGCCTACGAAACCATCTTTTCCTCCTAGGTCTCTAGGCCTGTGATGGGAGGGACTGCCTTGAAGACCTCTGACATGCCCTGGAGACATTTTCCTCATTATCTTGGGGATTAACATTCAGCTCCTTATTGCTTATGCAAATTTCTGCAGATGGCTTGAATTTCTCCTCAGAAAATGGGATTTTCTTTTCTGTTGCATTGTCAGGCTGCAAATTTTCCAAACTTTTATGCTGTTTCCCTTATAAAACTGAATGCCTTTAACAGCACCCAAGTCACCTCTTGAATGCTTTGCTGCTTAGTAATTTTGTCCACCAGGTACCCTAAATCATCTCTCTCAAGTTCAAAGTTCCACATATCTTTAGGGCACGGGGCAAAATTCCACCAGACTCTTTGCTAAAACATAACAAGAGTCACCTTTGCTGCAGTTCCCAACAAGTTCCTCATCTCCATCTTAGACCACTTCAGCCTGGATTTCATTGTCCATATCATTATCAACATTTTGGTCAAAGCCATTTAACAAGTCTCTAGGAAGTTCTGAACTTTCCCATACTTTCCTGTCTTCTTCTGAGACCTCCAAACGGTTCCAACCTCTGCCTGTTAGCCAGTTCCAAAGTCACTTCCACATTTTCAGGTATCTTTTCAGCAGGGCTCCACTCTCAGTACCAATTTACTGTATTAGTCTGTTTTCACACTGTTGATAAAAACATACTCAAGACTGGGTGATTTACAAAAGAAGGAGATTTATTGGACTTACAGTTTCACATAACTGGGGAGGCCTAACTATCATGGCAGAAGGTGAAGGGCACATCTTATGTGGCGGCAGACAAGAGGAGGGAGCTTGTGCCAGGAAACTCCCCTTTTTAAAACCATCAAATCCCATGAGACTTACTATCATGAGAACAGCATGGGAAAGACCAGCCCCCATGATTCAAGTACCTCCCACCAGGTACCTCCCACAACACGTGGGAGTTCAAGATGAGATTTGGGTGGGGATGCAGCCAAACCACATTACCAATCATCAGGTATTTATTGAGTTCCATTGTGATAGAGGCTGCTCTTGGAGATTCAAAGGTATAAAATACAAAACCAACTGTATTACTTACTATTGCTGTTTAACAAAACATGGTGGGTTAAAACAACACCATTTATTTAGCTCACAATGTTGTGGGTGGGTTGTTGGTGGGTTTTGTTATTCTTGTCTGAGCTGGCTCAGCTGATCTCTGCTGGGATTTTTCAAGAAACTGTGGTGAACTGGTGAGAGGGCCAACTGACGATCTAGGATAGACCCACTCACATGTCTGGCAGTTGGCAGGCTATGGCACTTGGTTCTCCTCATGTGGCCCCTCATCCTTTAGGTTGGCCACATAGTAGTTTTAGGTTTCCAAGTGCAGCAAGAGCAGAAACTACAAAACCTCTTGAGGCTCAGGATCTGGACTTGCACCATGTCACTTAGACTGTATTTTACTGGTCAAAGCAAGTTACTAAGCCATCCCAGATTCAGAGGATAGGGAAATAGAATTCACCTGTTGATAGGAGGAGCTACAAGATTTGATGGACATTTGTAGAGTCAATTTCATAGTCAATCAGTTACTAAAATAATGCTGCTTTCTAGACCTCAAAGTCATTTCAACACTACAACAATCTAGCTAAATCTGGTTTTGTGCTATGCAGTTTATCCCTTCCATTAAGCAAACTAAGTCTCATGATGAAGATGATTTGGGTATGTTAAATACACAGTCACAAGTATTCATGTGTATTAAATGTTGAATTAATTACCCCCACTAGAAATGGGCAGGGATAACAGCAGCTCTTGCTAAAACTGCTTAAATTTTGCTTCAAACTTTTGCCATAGATTTACCTAGCATAAAGATTGTTTTGATTTCCTAAAGTACACACCATTAAATGGGTCCAAAGCCAGAGGAGCAGGAGACCACAAGATGGGAATAAAATTATAGTGGCGTGGTTAATTCACGTTGAATAATTAAGAAGCAACTATATTATAATATCTATTTTAATTCTGGCCATTTGCCAGCTATCGCTTCTCTCACAGCAATAGGAGTTCAGGAGCAAACCAAAACATTCACCTGAATACAATGAGAAACACACAAGAATGAAAAAAAAAAAAAATCCTAAATCCAATTTGACTAATGTTAGAAAAGAAATTTATAAAATTCACCATATCTGTTAAGCTACCCATCAAAAGGAAAGTCGGGAGCAGGTAGTGAGAAATCACCCAATATAATCTCACAACCTTGTTAAAACTGTGAGATCATTATCCCATTGCCAGTTGTTCCTAAGAAATGGGCCCCTTCTTAAATATGGGGGACTGAATGCGGAGGGCCAACCAGGAAAAACACTCCCAGCTCCACTGACATCTGACATGAATCACATCAGAACCTAAGACCTTTGCCCACAGACATTAAAAATTGTGACAGTTCGACTGTGAAAATCTTCTTCAGGTTCAAGCTTGGGTCTCAGACAGAAAAATCCATCTCCCAACTACCTCATCAAAGTGTAGCATTCAGCTTGACTTTTCCTATCCCTAGGCATCCGCTTTCTATAAACATAGCTCCCAGCATGATGGTGTCAATTAAATACCCACTTTCAATTACCTAAGAAGAAAAAAAAGAAAAAGGATCTTGTTACATAGGAAGGTTTTATTTTTTTTTAACCGATTCTATGGATGTAGAAGTCTAGCATCTTAAAAGACACCTTAAATGACCGTTTGCTCTCTATAAGCTGTTGCCTCAGATGCAGTTGAGATTTATAAAAGTCCTAGGCAAGCTTCTTAGAAGCATACTAACCTCGGCTGATAAAGAGCGGTTCTATTTTCCTTTGAATTAGACATCCCTTTCTCTGCTATAATCCTCTTTATATAGAGACTCCTTTTCTATTGAGCCAAGAGTGGAATAATTGCAAAAGCCTTGTCAGGGTGCCATACTGGAGAGACTTTTCATGTCTCCATTATCCCTCTACAAGTAGACAGTTTTATTTTTTTTAACTTTTTAAAATTTATCATTTAAAAGCTTGTTTAATCAATTACTCAAATAATGCTGCTTTCTAAGTCACTTCATCAAATTTACCAAGGAAAAAAATAATTATTTAAGGTGATGGATATCCCAATTACACTGATTTGGTCTTTACAAATAATATAAGTATATTAAATTAGGACATGTCCCCTGAAAACATGTGCATCTATTATATACCAACAAAAATATAAAATTAAAAAACTTTACTAAAAGATCAACTATAAGATGGAATTGTTTTAATAGCTATGACAACTTCTAGAAAGTTCTACTGCAGAGTTTTCCTTTTCTATATTTATAGAAGCATTTCAAGGAATAGTCAACTTCTTAAAAACTATGGGTAGAAGTGGTTTAATTGTTTTATTATATGTTTAATATTCAGAAAACATATTTATAGTCAACAGTTGCAATTTCGGGTATCCCATACATTCATCATAAATATGAATTTGCTGAGAAAAGACACAGAACAACCATATCAATGGGAAATGGTGAAATTGTGGTTACTAAGTTTTACAAATACAAATTTTAAGCTGATATGCTCTTTGAATGGTTAGGAAACGAATGATAAAATGCCTACAATTCAAAATAGTTTAAATGACATTCAGAGGATAGAAAGATACTCAAATGCTCGAAACGACCCCTTCACACGTGACGTGATAAAATTTAACATGTTGCCAGAAGCACCAAATTATGGCTAAGTCACTCTGGTTGAAAGTTAAAGAATGGTTAAACTCAAAAATAATAAAAAATGACCTTTAAAACAGCTAAAGAAATCTGAAATGGCCAAAATCATCCTATGCCAAATGATAAACTAATTTGTTATTATCTAGTATCTGGAACATGTATTAAGTGGGATTTGTCAGCTCAGTAGCAGTGGGCCGACAGATTCAACAGGAAAAGCAAAAACTGTCCAAAGCAGTGGAAAGGAAATAAGGATGGGATTATTCAAGAGAACAGGACACTATCACATTTACATTAGTGTTAAATCTATTCAATAGAAGTCTAAATCTCCCTAGGATTCTTAAATCTCAATAAAATGAACATTTACTAAAATACGGCTCTTATGACACAATGAAAAAATTGCCATCTAAAGCTTCCCTAAAATATTCAAAAGCTTTTAAAACCACTCAATCTACTGTGAATTTCAATTAACTTCATAAACAACTACAAGAAAACAATGTTTTGGTAAATTTAGCACATTGATTTTTGGCAAATTAGCTTCTGGCAAACTGGTTGTTTTATATATTGTTTATTTCAGCATATTGATTTTTAGCAATTTGGCTTCTTTCTGGTACCTGGTGCCCTCAGAGAACAAACTGGATAATCAAAGACTTATTTTCAGAAATATATCAAGTGCCAAGGGTCACTGGTTAGGAGACTGAATATACATGGTGTTTGAGACAGACATTGCCACCAACCTCATGGGAGATACAGCCTGTCAGGGAAGACAGACATTAAGTAAAAGTGACATAAATAATTATGTAGTCAGAACTGTAATAAATGTTTAAAAAAAACATGGTATGAAATGAGAGTGTCTGAGAGGAAGACCTGGTAGATAACCTTTTATTTTTAATTAATTTGTAATTAAAAATTATATAAAATAGAAAATGCAGTCTGGCCTGGTGAAACAGACAGGAGGACCAGTGCTGAGCATCATCATCAGTCAGGTGTAGGTGGCGTGGTAGGGCTGCAGAACTGGCATAGACCATGGGCAGCACACAATGCCTAAGGAGCAGTGGCTGGCATCCTTTAATGTCTCCAGTGTTCATCTTGTGCAGGGTTCTTTATGTGCCTTAGAGTGATCTTTGTCTTTAAAGTGACAGGATGCACTTTCCATGTGCTTCTCTCTCACAGCTTACCTGCAGGCTCCAGTCTTCTCTCAACCTGCAGCTTGTGACCCCTGTTGCCGTTTGCCATGCTGCCACTGAGGCTGGCCTCACCAGCTCCTTTGCCTTGGCTGCTTTTTATTTTTATGCTTATACTTCTCCTTTGCTGTTCTTCTCAGCGTTCTCCAGCCTTTGAGACAGCATGCTGGACAGTGGCAGCACTCCTGTGCCTCCGCACAGGTGTACTGAACAACTGGGTCTCTGACACCTCCCAGGGAGTGGTTTTACATTGCTGTGGTGGTCTAAAGCTTCTCATCCCAGATACCATCTTCATTAGAAATCTAAGGATCCTCAGAGGCTCTTTTTGAAATCATCAAATCATCAATGTTTGACCTTAACTAATACTAGAAAACAAGTTGTCCATATTATTAAGGGGAGTTCTAAATAGTTAGAATTTGTTTTCTGTTTTTTTTTTTTTTTTTTTTAAATCTACTCCTTGTGGAGCAGGGCTACCCCACAGGCAGTGTGCCTTTGTTTAAAAAAGATAAATGAAAGACGAGAGGAAATGATGTGTGCCCTGTGATTAAGATGTATCTAAATAATATGTAAATAGCTATGTTAAAAAAGCAGTCAGTAGCACTAAGAGACAAAAATGTTTTTGCTTGCGTTGTTTACAAAGAAGTTTAGATTTCAGCAGAACTGGGCTGCTGGAATAAAAGACACAGTCCAGGTTTTGGTGTTTTCTTGTTTTTTAAAAAATTGGCATATTTGTTTTCTGGGGCTGCTATAAAACAAATTACCACAAGCTTGTTGGCTTAAAACAAGAATTGCCTGTAATCCCAGCACTTTGGGAGGCCGAGACGGGCGGATCACGAGGTCAGGAGATCGAGACCATCCTGGCTAACACGGTGAAACCCCGTCTCTACTAAAAAAATACAAAAAACTAGCCGGGCGAGGTGGCGGGCGCCTGTAGTCCCAGCTACT
>NW_016814631.1:1215072-1226108 GCF_001698545.2 Rhinopithecus bieti
AAAAAAAAAAAAAAAAAAACAAGAATTTATTCTCTCACAGTTTTAGAGGCTGGAAGTTCAACATCAATTTCAGGAAGATCAATATCAATTTCACTTGGCTGAAATGAAGGTGTCAGCAGGGCCAGGCACCCTCTGGAGGTTCTGGGGAAGAATCCTTGGTTCTTGGAGCTTCAAGTGGCTGGCAGCATCCTGACTTGTGGCCACATCCCTCTAATCTCTGTTTCTTCCTCCTCCGAGTGTAACCTCATCTCCCTGTGTCTCCTTTACAAGGACATTAGTGATGTCATCTATGGCCCACCAGGTTAATCCAGGATGATCTCCTCATCTCAAGATCCTTAACTTAATCGCATTTGCAAAGACCCCTTTTTCAGATTAGGTGAGATTTACAGGTTCCAGCGATTAGGATTTGATACCTTTGGGGTCATCATTCAGCTCACTACACAGGGGTTACATTGTTTCTGTTGAGAATCACAATTCACAGAAAGGGGCCCAAAGCTTTGCTTATCCTGAAGATAGGGTGATTTGTTCTATTTGTTTGTTTCCAGATATAAAGTTGTTTTTTCCCGACTCTGCTACTGGTGCACTTGATCATCCTGGTAGAGGACAAGGTGCCATTGCTGCTTTCTCAGTTGTGTGCTTGCAAACAAACTGGCTGACAAACGCAGAGCACTCGATAAATGTCATTGTTATTATTGCTGTGGCTCCATGCAGGAAAACAGACTGAATTTTTATTATTATTTTTTCACATCAGATGGGTAATAAGATTTGAGGGAGACACACCTCTCATGTGTGTGAAAATCTAGTCATCACACTTATAACTACAAATGGACCAGAGTGAATTTTTTTTTATTTTTTTATATTTTTTAGACAGAGTCTCACTCTGTCACCCAGGCTGGAGTGCAGTGGCGTGATCTTGGCTCACTGCAAGCTCCACTTCCTGAGTTCACGCCATTCTTCTGCCTCAGCCTCCCGAGTAGCTGGGACTACAGGCACCCGCCACCACGCTCAGCTAATTTTTTGTATTTATTAGAGATGGGGGTTCACCATGTTAGCCAGGATGGTCTCGATCTCCTGACCTCGTGATCCGCCGGCCTCGGCCTCCCAAAGTGCTGGGATTATAGGCGTGAGCCACTGCACCTGGCCCCCAGACTGAAATTTTAAAAAAGGAAACCCTAACATGAAAATAGTAGTTAGTGAATGGAAGGATCAGGTGGTCATACTACTTTAAAAAATCAAGTCAAAATTTAATTTTAAAAAAATTTTTAAACATCCATTTAATCTGAATACTCTTGAGACTACAAGACTACTCTAGAATTCTTAGTAAATTCCATGCTCAGAATCTATGAGAGTCTAGTGGTTATCTCTGAGTAGTGGGATCATGAGTGATTTTTAAAAATATTTTATTTTCCTGTTTCCATGATTTTCCTATATAAAACATATATAACATATATAAAAATTGATTGAAGTTAATATATTTGGGCCAGGTAGATCATGTCTGTAATCCCAGCATTTTGGGAGGCCAAGGTGGGAGAATCACTTGAGGCCTGGAGACCAGCCTTGGCAACCTACTGAGACCCCATCTCTACAAAAACCTTTAAAAATTAGCCAGTCGTGGTGGCTCATGCCTTAGTCCTAGCTACTCAGAAGGCTGATGGCGGAGGATCGCTTGAGCCCAGGAGTTCGAGCCTGCCGTGAGCCATGTCACACCACTGTACTTCAGTCTGAGAGACAGAGTGAGATCCTGTCTCAAAAAGAAAAATTAATATATCAAGATTTTGATATATAAACTCTGAGCTTTAGAGTTTGCAGTTATTTTTATGTACATTATCACATTTACAGCTCCATGAGGTTGACGTTATTTTTCTGTTTGGAAGGTGAGGACATGAGCTTTAGAGGGATCCAATCCAAGGCTAATGTAGCAAGGAAAGGAACAGGACTGTAGTCCTTTTTATCTTAACTCCAAGTCTAGTGGTTTATACAGAATTTAAGTTACTGTGAAGTTGATGATACTCCTTATAAAATGTATGTTTGCCTGCTTTGGAATTTGTGCTAGAAGAAAATTTTGTTCATCCAACCCCAGTCTCCAGGTGGGATTCCTAGAAGTTTTCAAACCTGTTTATTAATGTATTTTTTAACATGTGTCAAAATTCTGCTTAGTTCCACAATCATTATTTCTAGGAATTTCTGAAAAATGCCCATTTATGTCTTAAGAATAGTCCATTCAAATCAAAACGACTATTTTAATCATGTAGTTCTTAAAATATTTTTTTCATCTTCCTGCCTTTATCATAGGTCTTCTTATGCCTAAGAACTAAAGCAATTTCTTTAAAATGAGCAGAACAGGTTCTTTCCATGATAGTTGATCCTTCTTTATGAAATTGGGTGCTAAGTCACATTTGGTTTTGAGTTGTCTTCCCTATCACCCACCCCCTCACCCACCAACTTGCATTTATTGAAGCAAAATATTTCACGGTATTTGTGGTGCCATTAGAATGTCCTTCAGTCCAACACTCTATCCTCCTCCTAAAACTCAGCGTTTTGCTGTTGAATATGTAAATGTATGTAAGGAAGTTCATTGATGTTCTGCTTTCCAGTTACTCGCAAACCTGTAAATATTTCTGAAGCCTTGAATAGATCATTTGTTCATTATTGGTGTCAGTTTTACCCCCAGGGAACATTTGGAAATGCCTGGAGACAGTTTTTGGTTGTCACACTAGCAAAGAGCAGGCACCTAGTGGGTAGAGAAAAGGATGCTGCCAGCCATCCTACAGAACAGCCCCCACAACAAAATTATATGACCCCAAATGTTCAATACTGCCCTCGTTGATAAATACGGGCCTAGATCTACAGCACCCATCTTTCAATTCCATCTTATAGATGTTCAGCTCTCACTGAAGACCACAGAGATACAGACTTTAGGAAACACGCACTTAAACAAGGAGTGGCAGTATCTTTCAGCTGATCCGGGTTCCACCCTTACTTTTTCTTGGTGACCTATGCATAGCAAATGGCTTTCATATCATTTCAAGTCTAGGATAATGATAGTGTCTTACTCTCTGGTGGCTGATTTCTGTGAGGCCTTAGGTTCATTCTCTTGGGGGAAAAAAAAAAACCTTAGGGCAGTCAGAAGACCCCCCAAGGGCACAGTTGATTGTGCCTTCATCTGTATCCTCTCTTTATATTTGTAATACAACAGTTTGTTTGTTGTTGTTGTTGTTGTTGTTGTTGTTTTTGAATAATTTAAGGGAGATGCTTTGGTCTCCTCAATAAATTATATTGTGCCATAATTCCAGTACCTAGCATAATGGCAACACATAAAAATTGCTTAATAAATGTTTGTTGAATGAATGATTTTAATTGTTCAGAGTTTCATATTCAGTTATAGATCATAAATTCCAATTGCCTATAGTTTCCTGTCACCTTCCTCAGATTTACTCTATCTTCTAACTTCTGTTTTAGTTTTTGTACTGGTTTTATTTTTGCCATCAGGGGATATATTTTTGTATTCATTTAATTTACTAATTTACTCATATCAATTTACTAATTGTTTATTATTCTAGATACTGGTAGCATTGTCAGAAAGGTTTAAGGAGTGAGGAAGCAAACAGGAGTAAAGACAATGTATAATTTAATTATAATACAGAGAGTGACTGAATGCTATTAGAATCTATTTACAGAAAGATCAAAATAAAATTTGAGACATAGAGGAGAAGCTTCTAGAAGCAAAATAGCAATCAGTGCCCCTGGAAGTAGGATGAGGTTTGAACAGGCATTTTTTTCATCCATTACTCACTCACTCACCTACTCATTAATCCTGTAAGCATATTTTGAATGCCTGCTCTGTGGCTAGGGACACAAAGATGAATAAGATATTGCTTATACCGTCAACGCATTTATGGTTTAATAACTGAAAAAATTGGCGATAAACCTCTTCGCAGCAAGCCATCATCACAACAGTAGAGAATAAGAGAAAAACATTGCTTTTGGATCAGATGGGTTTGCCATGAGAATCCTGGTTTCTCCATTGCTTCTGAGCTGTACAACCCTTGGGCAAATTTCAATTATGTCTCAATGTCCATATTTGTTACATGGGAATAGCAATATCTGCCTCACAGAGATTTTACTAAAATTACATGAAATAACATGTTAATTATTCAACAAACATTTATAGAGAACCCATTACTTTCCAGATACTAGATTAAGCACTAGAGGTTAAGCACTGGGGATACAAACACAAATGACCCTCCACCCCTGTCTTCCAAGGGACAGTTTGATAAGTGCTTTGGGAGAGATCACAGAGCAGGTGTGCTTGATTTGGACGGTGGAAAAGTCATGAAGGACCACTTCCCTGTGGGGTAACCACTGAGTTTGATGTTAAAAAACATTGGAAGTTAGACCCAGGAAAAAACTTCACAGCACAGGGTGTTCCAGACGTAAGAACAGCAGGCTTGCTGAGGGGTAAGTAGCTGACTAGAGCCAAGAGAGGAGGGAAGATGTGGAGTAGAGGAGACAGGAACAGTGGGACACAAGAGTAGCAAAGACTGAGGCACAAGGCTGGATGTCAGCAGGCTATGTGTGCCTTGTTAGAGAGTGTAAATCCAACTGGAAGCCACTGGAAGAAACAAGCTCAGTAACCACCTAACACATGAGTAAAACAAGTCTACATTCTGGAAGGTTTGGGGGAAGACTCAAGTGAACTGGGCACGTTCTGGTGTTACTAGCTGAAGACTTGTACATGAAAGTTTAGGAAATTAATTTGAATAGGTAATATGAGGCAAGGCTGTGATAGAATTTGGTAGTCTTGGTGGTCGTTTATCTACAAAATGATACATTGTTTTAGCACCATGTGTACAATGTCCTAGATGAGGAAAAGACTTGAGGCTTGAATACCAGATATGAGATTGTGACTTAGTTATCAAATTGTGGGTCCAGGTCTAGGGGAGAGCAATTGAAACGTACATAAAGAGATGGACAGCAGTCTTCTGAGAAGAACCATCAGTATGAGACAGAGAGGGTAGAGCCCACAGCTCTATAAGCTTAAGTAAATGAAAGCATGGTGGTCCCTGGGTTGAAAGGCCAATGTGACTTGAGAGAGAAGATATGAGTTGAGTTTGGCACGTTATGTTTTAGATGCAAGAGAGGCAAAAATGTGAAACTTCCTATTGAGACCTTAGATATATGGGATGAAATCTTGTGCAGGAAACTGAAGCTGTAGGTACAGATTTGGGAATCCTCACAATAGAGATGATTGTTTGGGGGTATATAAATGCTTCTTGATATTCTTTCTGTCCATTTTTGAAGGTTTTCTAATGTTAATTAGGAGCTTTAGTCTGATATTCAATTAACAGAGCAGTGCTTTTAAGTATACTTTCCTTTGCTGCAAAGCATCTGTTTAATATATGCTACTACCTAATATGCCAGGAAGTTCTGGGTCCCCAATAACTCTCTTGTGATAAATTGGCACCTTTGGAAGTTACATGAGGTTTTCCAGCCTCCGAAGCACTCTCTGAGTATCTGATGTTTTAATACAGAGGAGTACATTACTGGTTTAATTATGGTAAGAATTCTTAATAACCAGATCCTGAGTATGGGAGTCTACCTGCTTCTTCTGGAAGAAGGATTATCTCTGGAAGGGAGAGAGAAGCAAGCTGTGGTTCAGTTTGTGTCACCTGTGTCAGTGGGATGCCACATGTTTGAGTTAGTAATGTGTATCCAGCACTGGCTTAGGTACTAAGAATACAGCAAGTTCTTTTTGTTGCAAGTCCAGCAAACAAGCACAAGATGTGTGGAGAAGGGATTACATAGACGTCTGTTCCAAAGGTTGGTAAGCACTAGAAGAAGCAGAGGCTGACCTTGTTCAGGGCAGTAGGATTTTTGAAAATCACAATATAATGGCATTTTAACTGAACCCTAAAGTCTAAGTAACATTTACTCTGGAAGTCAAATGAAATAATGTTGCTTGGTTATCATAATAATAATGCACTAGAAAATAAAGTCAATTAATTTTTTTAAAAAAGCAATGCTCTTATTTGCTTGGAACACTATAAGTACACAAAATGAAGAAAAGAAAAGTAGACATTTGCCAGGTAGTCAGGGAGAAACAGGAACAATGTATATATTTCAGAGAGAAGGAACAAGGTATGTGTGTAACAAAACTACAGAGACAGAAAGAGTAGGCACAGCGTGCATGTTTGCTGGGAGATCATACTGAAAATATTGACAAACAAATTATCTATCATATTTGCTTTAAAAAATGATCCCTGAGCCTGCAAAAGGGAGCATGGCTTATGGATAGAGGAAGAGCAGATAAAAGGAGACCGGTCAGGAGGCTATAGCTCAGATCTAGGTAAGAATGAATGGGGATCTGAACTAAGGTAGGAGATGGAGAAGAGACGATAGATTTTTAGACAGATCTAGGTGGTAGAATTAACAGAACTTGGTGGCTAATTAAATGTGATAATAAACAGGCAAGGAAGATTCTAGAACACCTCCCTGCAGGAACTCCCAGTGGAGTTTGAGCATGTCTTGTCTGACTAAGGGCATGCATATCTGAAACCACCTTGTGCTGAATGACAAGCCTGATTTTTCCAGCACCAATGCTCTTCTTGATTGTTTGCTTGACGCTTTGGGAAGTAGCATTAACACTCTCAGGTCACTAGGGGGCTAATCATAGCCATTTTCATGATTGCAATACTGAATTGGAGTTTTCAGAGGATAATCATGGCGGTTCACATAAGGGTCTTTCCTGGAAGACGCTCTCACTGTCTTCGGACAATGTCATTTGCATTAAGACCATTCCATGAGGCTAGTGTCATAAAAATCATTACTTATACAGCTTTTGCTCTCAAATCTTTAGTCATTCCAGATGTCTACTGAATACTAAATTCTTTGTTCATCCCAGCTGTAAATGTGTTAAGCTGATGTACACAAACTATTCACAAATGAATGACTAGAAAGATGGATGGATGAGCATAGATAGATAGATAGATAGATAGATAGATAGATAGAAATTAATGACAGCAGTTAGTGCTCTATTTCCATGAGCATGTTAACAATTTTAAAGAAAAATTTATTTACATTGATTTAGTAAAACCATAAACCTGCATTTAAAACCTACATTGGCTATACGTAAAGCACTGTGTTGGACTATTACATACTAGATTCAAAGCCCTTAGAAGACAGAGGTGGAGGGTCATTTATGTTTGTACCTCTAGTGCTTAACCTAGTATCTGGAAAGTAGTGGGTTCTCTATAGATGTTTGTGGAATAATTAACATGTTATTTCATTTAATTCTAGTAAAATCTCTGTGACGTAGATATTACTATTCCCATGTAGCAAATATGGATATTGAGACATAATTTATATTTGCCCAAGGTTGTACAGCTCAGAAGCAATGGAAAAACCAGCATTCTTATGGCAAACCTGTCTCATCCAGAAGCAATGTTTTTCTCTTACTCTCTGTCTGCCTTATTCGCCAACTATTATATCATTTCACATCAAATCACCATTTTGGTTTTGAAGCTGCCGCTTGATATTGACACTTTGTAGACGTCGTCTGACTCTTTCTCTATATCTCCATTTACTGATGAGGTTCCTATTCTTTTAGTATAACTAGTACAGCTGACTTCCAATCAGCTAGTTTCGATAATATTCGAAAAAGAATAATTAATCTAGCATTAGCTCTAACAATTAATACCCTCCTAACCCTACTACTGATAATCATTATATTTTGGCTACCCCAACTCAACTCCTACGCAGAAAAAGCCAACCCTTACGAATGTGGATTTGACCCACTAAACTCCGCTCGGATTTTACGTAGTTGTAAAATCCGCACATATCACTCGAGATGTAAACTATGGCTGAACCATCCGCTACCTCCACGCCAATGGCGCCTCTATATTCTTTATCTGCCTATTCCTACACGTAGGCCGAGGTCTATATTACGGCTCATTTCTTCTCCTTGAAACCTGAAATATCGGCATTGCACTCTTACTCATAACCATGGCAACAGCCTTCATGGGCTACGTACTCCCATGGGGACAAATATCATTTTGTGATATTTGTGAAGATGGCTCTTGTGAAGATGGCTCTTTGAAGGCATTGTCTGATCCTTCTTGAGCTTCTGCACAGTTCCTAGTTGGGAGCTGAGTTACTCTTTCAGATCATAGAGAAGTCTCATTATTGGCAACCAAACTGTTATGCTGACCCAGACATTTTATATCTGGAGCTGCCATTTGAGAGTCACCAGTGGAGGGTTCAAGTTCAGGTAAGCCACAGCCTACCAGCTTTGGGAAATGATGAGGATGATGACATTCCTGACCCCAGCCTTCTAAGATGCTCACCAAGCCCAAATGTGCACCTGTGCAGAGCAAGCCATAATTCCTTACCCTTAGACCACTAACCATGTTCAGATAACCATGAAAATGATTTCCATTGATTCAGTAGAACCTAATTATACTGCAAAAGAATGAAGTTGAGTAGAAGAATGACATTTGGGGACAGAATTGTTAAGTAATGAAAAATAAGTAACAGCAATTGAGCCTTGAGGTGTCTGATCGGATCCACACAAGCCTGCTAGGAAAACAAATTAGTTGTAAGGGATCTATACCTTCTCTGTGAACCCCAGGCCATTAGCATTGTCCTTTCAATTTCTCCAGGAAGTTCTCAGGCTTCATTTAGCTACTGATACTGTAGAAATTTCATCTTTAGGAAGAAAGTCATAAATATAGCAACACCTATACTCTTTTGAAAAGAAAGATTCCTAGTATCTGGGCAATAAAGTGAGAATTTGATTCATTTATTTAAAAGATCTCCCAGGTGCAAATTCATTTACTTCTAGGGTGGTCTTTTATTTTTTCCTTTTATATTTTTAAAAAGAGATATGATCCTCCCACCCCTTCCCATCTCACTGATGTCTTTAAAAAAGCTGGAACCAGAGTCTGATTACAGACATTTGTTGCCATGAAGACACAACGGAATGTGGTTAAGGGAGAAGAAAGAGCCTTAACTATGAATTATTTTCCTTTGATGGCTAATTTTTTTTCTCTTATACCTTTCCAAAAAGGTGGCAAGGTGACACCTATTTAGAGTGTATTTAATTGCAACTTTCAGAAGACTGAAACAGTAATATCTCACAGAATCCTCAGTCACAATTCAAAATGTTTGGAGAAGCAGAAGACGAAGTGTACTCTCAGCAGAGGGGAAAGAAATTGGAATTTCAAGTAATCTGCCTGGTCTGCTGATTACACTGTGTAACGGAGGATATACCAGCCCTTGATTTTTGTCTTTGATTTCCATTCATCTGGGGTCCTTTCCTTATGATCAGGGACTCTGTGGGTAGCCATGGTGCTTAAAATCTAAGGAATAGTAAAGAGAATTTTGTTCTATTATAAAGTGGTGGTGTCAGATGCAAGTAATTGGATCCTAATCCCTATCTACAGCAATTCAAAGACAGGTTAAAAATCTCACCCAGAGCATCTTCCTAAACCACAGTTAAATGATGTGTATATATATACACATCACTGTGTATATGTATGTGTGTGTGTGTGTGTGTGAGAGAGAGAGAGAGAGAATATTCATAAAGAAACACACAATAAAGTCATGTGGATTACAAAAATTGATGACATAGTCATTAGATAAGAATCAACCTTGTTTAATTTTTACATAGAATTACTAAAATAAGCAGTCAGAATTTTCCATGTATTTCAGTTAGTTTTTTTTTTTTTTAATTCAGTGGAATTAATTACTGTAATTTGGGAAGAATGAACTTTGTTTTAGTTCAGAAAACGTATTACTCACATAATGGATCCCAGGAGCCATACAGTGTCAAGAATTGTTCAGTTGTGTAACCGTGTTATCAAGAAACCTCATTCCTCCTCCCTGCCATCCTTGGAATCGGGCCTCACAGAATCTGGCTCCCTGCTTGTTTCGAAAAAGATACCAGAAACAAATAGAGCTACTGATTTTTCATTGTTCACATTGAGACAGGGCATCAGAGTGGTAGGGAGAACTGGGACAAATAAACTTACTCTCCTATAAACCTTATAAACCTTTACTTCTTACATTTCAAAAGGATGTGTAAAACCTGTGATCTTTTCTTCTATAGCATTTTGTGAGAAGTAAGGGTCTTAAGGTTAAGCAGGACATTGAGAAATCCTCTAGGAAGCCCTCTGAAATAATACAAATATATCATCACTCCAGATAGATTTAAAACATCCAATTTTATGAGGAAGAATTCCATAATCACTGTCCCGACCTGCAGGACAGTCGAACGGGCCCTGGAAGGGGGAGTGGGAATGGAGGAGACAAGAAAACACGAGAAATGGAGACAAGACAAATAGCCTGATCAAGTCTCATTTAATGGTGGCAGTGCAATGCCTTATATAGGTTGGCAGAGGAAGAGGTTGGGCCAGGGCGGTGACGGGGGGCCAGATTTTCTCAAATTACAATTGCGCATGCGCCGTGGGTTTGTAATTTTCCCGGGTGCGGGATCGCGCCTGCACCGTAGGCTGCATATCTTCCTGGGCGGGAAAAATGTTTGCGCGCGCGCACGGGAAAGGTTTAGGCGCCCGCGGGAAGGGTGTAGGCGCTCGCGGTAAAAACTTTAGGCGCGCGCAGGAAAGGTTTGTAATAAAGAACCAGGAAATGTGCCATCTTGTCTCCACTTTGCGGAGATCAAGCAACAGAGGTCGGCTAATTCTGGGCCTCATGGCTCCGGACAGGTCCCCCTTTTTTAATATATAATTATGGCTAGAAGATTGTCCCTCGGGAACTGCGCCTGTCTTAGGTTGGAGTAAGGCATCTCATCACTGGTACCCATCATGGGATTAGGCAGTAGCTTATGACGGCCCTCCTGTCTTAGGTTAGTGAGAGATGATACTCTCTTACCCGTCATTGGCTGTCCAGTTCAGCGCATAGGGAAGGTGGTCATAATGGGTGTGAGTATGAACCACCGCGATCTTCTTGTTCTAGGCGATGATAATGGACCTGTATAGGTTTCGCTTGGATAGCCTCGACTTGTTGCTTAATGAATGTCA